>NW_015150736.1:420976-435607 GCF_000732505.1 Cyprinodon variegatus
CATAATATCGTATTGAGTCCCAAGTATCGTGACACGTATCGTTTCGCAACACCCATGCCGATACTCACCCTTAACTTACATCCATGCAGACCAATGGAAGTCTTTGTCCTCACTCCCTTGAAGTGAAGAGAATGTGATCTTTAAAATGCAATTTGAAAACAATGTAACTCGTAAAAATCTATCTGAAAAAGAGAACTAAAAAAATGAACTCAAAAATATTAAATTTGTAAAAAAAATAAAATTTAATTAATCTGAGAAAACAGCAAAGTTTTATTATAGTTTTAAAAGTTTATTTCTGGATTGAATTATAATTTTTCAAATGTCCCTTTGCAAAATATTTTCTTTGCTACAAAACTTGCTCCATACACACAGAAACATCAAAATCCACAACTAAATCTTTTTTTTTATAATAAAAAACATAAATATTTCCAGCCTGAATCATGCCCACACTGTGACTGATCACACAGTGAAACCAGCTTATTAAAGTTGTATGGTCCAAATGGATAGAAGACCCGACGTAAGCACTTATCAATATTTCATACTTCCAGTTACCAATAACCGGAGGCCGTTACAGCAGAGGCGGAGCTATGTTGTTGATCAAGCTGAGATTGAATTTAGGGACTTTCTGAAGTCATTTACCATGAATTTCTGTCCTGATTACATTTGCATAATCGGTTGTGTTTTGGCTCAGAGATCAGATGGCTTTTTAATGCAGTGCCTTGAACTGGGTCAGCCATGATGGCGAGCAATGTCTATTAGTGTGTCTGTGTGGGCATGTTTGGAGCCACTGCCACATGACAAGGAGAGCAAAACTCAGAGTAGAAGCGAACATTAAAAGTTTGAAGTATAATCAGTTGCTGATGTGCATGTATGTCTCAACCTCTCCTGTTATGTGTCTGCTGACTAGATCAGTGAAAGCCGACCAAGGACCTTATGACCCAAAGGAAAACATCACCCTGTTTACACGCATCCTGGACAGACTGCTTGATGGATACGACAACCGTCTCCGGCCCGGTCTGGGAGGTGAGGAAACGACGTATAGCTGCTGTATGGTTTTGTACAATGAGTGATTGCGGTTATGCAATCACACGTGTCCCGCTCTTAAGAGAGCTCATTTGCAGTGAGAACACTTCATTTAACATCAGCCTTCATAGAACCGATAACCTTTGGCAGTAGGCCCCTCAAGAATAGATAGATAAACACACTCTGAGTCTGAAGCTTTCAGATTATATAATCCCAAAACCACTTCCTGGAAAATTGGCCTCATTCAACCCAACTAATGACTCAATATTACATATATTTGTAGTATCAGAATCTAATGCATATATAAGGAAAAGGTATGATTTTAAGTTTGTCAATTTATTTCTGTTCCAATGAAATATGCAACTAATGTATGAATTTATACTGTATATATATATATATATATATATATATATATATATATATATATATATATATATATATATATATATATATATATATAAAAGAAAAAGAACACCTAAATACTGACACTGGAACTAAAGAGCCATATACGGCACATATTCTTATAGGGTTTAAACTTTTCCACATTTGGTGAAGCTAGAAGCCCAAACTTTCCTTAATTTCAATGAGATGTGATATAAAACCAGTATACGTGGTGGAAATACAACAGCCGGCATCATGTGGTAGCATCATGCTGCGGTGATGCTTTTGTTCTGTAGAGAGTAACTGGTCTGAGCTGATGGGAAGATGGACGGCGGTGAATGTAGGACAAACCTGGAAAGGAATGGAAAGGAAGTCATATCAACAACATTCTTTCTTTTAATTCAAGTTATTCTCTCTGGTAGAAAAAATAATTTATTTCTAGTCAACTAAATCTTGTCAGAACTTAGAACTAGATTAAGGTGTAATAAGGAAATCCCATAAATTTTTAAGCTCTCTCCTGTCTTTCGGAAACCTTCCGTCTTTGCATCTGGTGGAATATTTATTCCTCAGTGGAGCAGAGTCAATGTCCATTAAATCTATACGAACTATAAAACATAATAGATAAATGTTTGAACAGCAAATAAAAACAAGACAATTTAAGAGGTAGAGGAAATAAAGTCAGAACCAAGTTATTCGAAAAGCTCCGTTGTTCCAAAACAGAGAAGACATTATAAGGGAACATATAACAGAAATACCAAACATCCAGCAAAAGAGGAAAATTCATTACAAAAGCAAAGGCAAAGCCCAGACCCAAATCTATTTATCTGCTTTAGTACTAACGACTTGGTTCAACTTGGTGTGAGGGATTGCCTTCCAATCAGAATGAATGCAATCAGCTGATTTCCCTTAGATAGAAACTTTGAACTAATCTGACTGCATGATGTGGTTGAATTGTCTTTATAAAGTTCCTTGAGATGATGTGTGTTGTAAATTGACGCTATGTAAATAAACATACATACATATAAATACAAATGCACACCACACTTTTTAGATCTTTATTAATGATACATGTAAAACGCCTGATAGTTATCCTTCTACTTTACAATGACACACTACTTTGTTTTGATTGTAGCATCAAATGATAATGAAATCCCCTGAAGCCTGTGGTTATAATGTGACAAAATGTTTTAAGACATTCGTAGAACACCCTGTTGTAGTTTAGAGGTTTGGACTAGTACTTTAGATATACAATCATTTTAAATTTCACTTTAAATACAAATTCAATAATTTAAGGACAAAAAAATGAATAGAGCTCATTCTGCCCTTTTTATACCCCTTTAGTTTTGTTGTGATACTTAACACAAGAATTTGATGTGTGTGTCTGCGTATTCACATGGGTGTGGGGTTAGCAACATTAGCGTTTAGCTATGGTTAATTTATCATAATTTACTGGACTATTTCACAATAAGTAAAAAGTTGCACAAGCAGCAAAAGAGACCGAATCTCCCCTTTTGGTTGAATAGAGATGAGAGTGGTGATAGCAAGTAAGGTTATATACACCAAGCGTCCCGCCTAACCTCATAGTGCATTATGAGCCTAAATAGAATTTCAGCACAAGGGGCGTGCTAACATGCCCAGTATTGTACTTCTGTTGTTAATAAAAATAAGATCTTTATGTACTAACAAACTGAGCAAAAACACCAGCAAAATACACCAAAATAACAAATCCTTCTCCAGCAGGACCTGGTAATCTTTCAGAAAAAAACCTTGTATGGAACCAGAGTAAGGTACAGTACTGGTGTATATGTCATATAAAGCAACTAACATTAAAAAAAAGGAAAAAGTCTGAGTATTCAGGTGATGTCTCCTTCCAGCACAAGAAGCTTGTGTAGTTTTTTTCAAGTTTTGCAGCAGGTAGCATCTGCATTTTGCATCACCTTCCATGACTCTCACTAATTTCCCTGTGTCTTCTCACCACATCCAAGTCTTTCATACCAGGCATTTAATTTTCAGACTGACCCCCTTACCCCAAAAACTGAGCTCCTCCTTCAGGATTTGGTGCCTTTTGCTTTTCTAATTCCTGGGGCAATCAGTCCATCCTAGAAGCTGCCATATGCCTCCTTTAGCTTGAGCAGTATTCAGCCTGTTTAAGTGCCAATTATCTTGCTGCTTGTTATTGTACAGGGAAATCCTTTTTTGGTTTTCTACATGCTTACAGATCAAACTGTTTTTTTTTTAATTATTATTATATATATTTTTTTTTTTTTTTTTTTTGATGGAAACGTTTTGTAATATATATAGTTAATATATTTTCAGCTTTTATTCTGGATACATTTCTGGGAAAAAGTGCCCAAACATGTGCAGTTGTGGAGAATTTTCATGGAATAGCATTGAAAAGGTTGTTTTAATGTGTTAAATAGAAAGACACCTCCTACATTTCTGTATCCTTTTTTTCCATTGAAGTTGTCTGTTTTCCATCACTGGCCACAACAACAGCATAGCATCATCAACTATTAACTGTAGAACTGGCAGGAGAAGGAGAAGTGTCCATATTCTATATATTTCAAGGGTAACTGCATCCCATTCTAAAAGAATAGGGGCCTATTATAATAGACTGGCCTTTTGTGACCAAACGTCTTCTTTAATAATATTAAATTTTATAGTATGGATCAGTAAATATGATTTTACTTTAAAAAAGTGTATTTATTCATGATCAAAGTACTCAAGACAGGTTTACCACGGAACCCTGCCCTATTTATAACAGGATAATGTGGGGGTTAATCCAATCAAATGTTATGGTGAAGTAAAAGGATTGCTTTTAAATGCTAAAAAACAAAACAGTGTTTTATGTTTTAATGAAGGGTTTGGAAAAATATATGAAATAACCAGCTACGAACAACTGATTTCCAGTTTAAATATTTAGAAGAATTTCATAGGAATAAGGGGCCAATAAATAAATTTTTTGCTATTTTCTAGGCAGGTAGGAACAGGGATAAGGTCTGTTATATGTTAACTACCTATATGCATTCATTACAAGAAATTATTCATAATTTGATTGGTAGATTTCTTGGTCTTGTAATGTTATTTGGTTATATCTTTTTTTGCTTTTGTTCATGTTTTCTAGTTATTCTAATATTTTGGTAAAAGCAAATAAAAGAAAGTTACAGGAAAAAAGCATTTATACATGATCTTAAAACTATACTTAGAAACAGGCAATATTCTATTTTGTTTTATTATAAACATGCTACATATTGAAGGGTTAGCCATGGGGATTTGTGTGTTTTTTTAACTGAATATAGAATTAGATATAGATATAGAATTGCCCTATGCTTCAATAATCTGAGCCAACCTGAGCAGGTGTCTTTTTCGCCACCAATATTATTGTACTGTTGTTATTTTTGACATTTTCAGATTTTTGGGGCATTTTTCCAATGCCTCCTTTTCAGCAACAGTGACCACATCCATGTTTTTCATGTGAGTTTACTGTACACCAGACTTTCTATTGCTTTCAGCTTCCTTGTAGATCAGCTTTGCTTGTCCTAACAAGTTTTTTTAGTAAAAAAAACTGCATTGACTTCAGAGGTTTGCAATCATTTCCTAATGTTATGCCCTTACAGTAGAGAGAACCCTATATTTAGCCTGAAACAGTGCTATACTTTAAAGAGGTGTATTAAAAATCTGGTGCTGGCAGGAAACCAATATAGAAAGCTGAGAAGCCTGGCAGTGAAACAAAGACAGGTCACAGGAGGTGATGACAGGCAGGTTGGCAGAGGTTGAAGTCAGTTATGTGAGGCTGGCATCAGTAGTTTACAAGAGGAATGAAAGGCAGAGAGCCAAAAAGGCTTGACAAGATTTGTGACTGTGGCACAGTTCAGATAGAGTCCAGAATCAGAAGCTGGTGAGGTTTCCAACAAGGGCAAGGAAGTACAAGGAAATCCAAGAGACAAGAACTTACTTGCAAACTGATAAGGCAGAAAGGCAATGCTTGACTTTTAATCACTCAATGGCTTTCAACAATCTGGCACAGGTTGACTGTGATAGTCCAGATTATAAAGGCAGATTAACAAATGAGTTATGTTGAGCTGACTGTGATTTGGCAGAGGACCACAGGTGCAGATGATGATCCTAATTGATGAGCGAGCAGTACAGGACGCAATGGTCTAATGGTCTGTTACATTTGCCTTCGAAAATCAAAAGTTCCATCTTCCAAGTCATAAATTTAAACTGGAACTCAGAGTTACACGTTCGAAAGTGGCTGCAACAATATAGTACAAGACTTCCACATTCAAGAAGGAAGGTATTTGTATCAACAGTTACACTTTGTCACTTTGGCTGGTTTGAAGCTGTCCTCTATTATATATGCAACATTCTGGTTTTGCTGCCAAGTGTTTAGTGGACAAAAGTTTTCAGTGCTGTTTATATTCCTAGAATACCATGTAAAACAATAAAGACATTATTTGTAACACTTGAAAGATCAGTTCTGGATTATGGAGGCTTAGAATTTTAATTTCAAACTTTTTTTGGAATTACTATGACCTGGATGACTGAGAATCTCCATCAGCAATATCAATCAGCAGTTTCGCCTTCTATAAAACGGTATTTCAGAACCAAGCATCAATGTTAAGTTGTGGTGCAAATAATGGCTGTATTGCAAGTTGGGTTGGAAGATGTTGCTGAGACTCTGAAGGGAACAGCTGACACTGCTATATTGGGCTAATTTAAACAGATATGGGGATGTTATCCTACTGTACAAGTCAAGAAATAGAAATTTTTGTCCAGATGTTTTGGATGGACTGTTGGAAAATCAGGGTAAATAAGGCTGATCCAGTGGATCAACTTTAGCTGGGTAACTGCCTTTTTTTTATCAGGAATTTTATAATTTTTTTCTATGTCACATTGACTGCGTATAGAGAAGCTTCAACTACGCAGGATTAGCAGATCCCGAAATGTGCTGATTTTTTTATATCATTTCTCTTTCTGTGCCCCACTAATTGAAACGCTAACCCTCATTTGACTGAAACTTTATTAAAAAAAAATGATTTTAAAACAAAAAAAAAAAACAGCATAGCTACAAACCAAAGCCCCACTTAATGACCAGACTGCTGCACAGCATCTGACACCAAAGCAGATAAAGGATTTTAATAGGCTTCTATTAGAAATATAATGCAACTAGGTTTAAACGCAGCAATAAATGCTTTGGGACTGTTAATAAGGGTTCTGGGTGAGGCAGTGAGAGGTGATTATCAAAGAGAGATCTTTGAGGTTTGTTGTTCCCTTTTTTTTCATAAAGAGGGCAGGGTGATAAGCTGCGCTTACCTCCACCATCTGCTCCTTGTTTTCTTGTGTTTTTTGCAAGGCTCAAAGTGGATCACTACTTAAACCGTTTTCTGCTCTCCTAAACTCCTATCACGGGTCAAACATTCTGTTTTTTAAAACTTTTGATTTACGGAGCTACACGTCTCCTGCAGAAAATCGTGTCGGGTGTGGTCATCCCCATTAATTTCAATGAGCGCTAAATGCCACAACCTCGTACAAAACAATTTTATATTGGATTGGATGCCAAGTCAGATATAATAAGCAAAATTTTATAAATCACTCAGTCCAGATTCTTATGTTCCATGGAGGAGGCCAGCATCCCCCAAACTGTTAGTAATTTAATTTTTGGTAAGATAAATTAAAAAAATCCTGTTTAAATTTTTCAATATAAATTGCTTCCTGTGAAATAAATTTTAAAAAGCCCACTAAACTACGACAAAAGGAATGTGCCTCGTCTTAGATGATGATTTGATACCATCTTTATGTCACTGAGTCACAAAGTATCTGAATTATTAATTTTGGTTTCTGAAGAATATTTGAGTCCAAAATATATACATATTAACGCAGTTTTTTATAATACTAATTCACAACACATGTCATCTCAAGACAGATAACAGAGTCAATTCAACCACATCATACAGTCAAATTGGCTCAAAGTTTTCTGACAAAGGAAAACCAGCTGATTGCATCGACTCATTGAAACTAAAGCAATCCCTCGACCTGAGCATGCATTCAGTGACAATATACAGAAAAAAATTTAATGAGAGGAAACCTCCAGCAGAACCAGGCTCAGTGTAAGCAGCCATCTGCAGAGGCCGACTGGGGTTCACGGCTACTGAAAAGACATATAAAACATAGAAGCACTGATCTATAAATATCTTGTATGTTATAAAAGCTAAGGGTAAATTAGCTCCAGAAGTAGCTCTGTGTAGGAAAGAGCTAACCAGATGAGCTCTGAGCCAGTTTTCATGTCAAAGGGTTAAAAGAGGGCTCATCCAGTTAGTCATGGTAAAGAAAGGGGAAACCATAGTAATTTCTAGGAGAAAAACAGGAATAAACACTGAAAAAAGGCACAACTTTATCATCTATTAACAAAGGTGTTGATGGCAGCAGCACAGCTGCTATTGCTCTCCTAGATGAAGTTACAGCCACACAGGAACAGACCAGATGAAGCTACTATGATAAGAAAAAGCAGATAGTACATAATGTTAGAGGTTTAACTAACCAATACTACAGAAAAGGAGAATAGATAGAATGGAGCAGAGGGATGAAAAGTGGTCCCTATATCCTCCAGCAAACTTAGCCTATAGTAGCTATAATGTTTGGACACAGACATCTTCTTTCTGGAGTGCCCCAGTCCTCCAGGAGCTAAACACCCCACAACATAATGCTGCCATTCCCGTACTTCAATGCTTGAAAGGGTCTCTTTTCAGCATTCTTCTTTATTTATTCTTTAAACCAAATGTAACAAAGGTCATTGTAGCCGACCCCTTTAATTATAGTTTATTAGATCACAGATTCACCGAAGTTTAGATTGTCAACTGCAAACTACAATTTTACTTTTATAATGCTTTGGGAGAAAATAATCTTTTCATCTATATCCGTGCAGTAGTTTGTTGTGGATTAGGAAGAATCTTCACAAGGTCTTTAAGTTTTTCTGTGGGCTTGTTTTGTACATTTCTCACCAAAGCAGGTTCATCTCTGGGATGTGGAATCTGCCTCCCTTCCTGAATAGTCTAATCACTGAACATTCTCAGGGTGTTTATACTTGTTTGTTATTATTTGAACAGATCAACATAGTATCTTCAGGCATCTGGAATTTGTACCAAAAGATGAACCAGACTTTAGGAGGTCACCAACTTTCCTTTTGAATCTTTTTGGCTGAAAATAAAGGCTGTGTGTTTGATGAAAGACACGACAACTAGCATTGTAGTTATATTAGTATCCTTTGGATTTTGAAGATGTTAAATCTCCCGTTACTCTTGGATTAAGCAAAAAGGACTATTGTCTTAATAAAGAAGTATTAGTGGATTGTTTGACTAGTTTTACAGTAAATGTAAACATCTGATTGCAACTACAGCTCCTAGGATTCCTACACATCTTATGAAAACATCAATACTTAAATTCAATGCTTTTTAAATCTCTGCTCATCTCTTATCTCATCAAATCCCCGGGGAAACCAAATCCTGCAGCACTCAGCATGCACCGCTATACTGTATGCATTAATATACACAGGGATGATGTCTGAGATGCAGCTTTTACTAACTGAGTTTATAAATAAGACACAACATGACATCAGATGCAGTTTTCCACGCTGTAAACACATTAGATCTGTTTGTCGCATCTGGGGGGGGAGGTTAACGCTCCACCGACCTTAACTTTGCAACGCCAGGAGAGGAGGCTGAACACAGCTGCATGCATGTTCTCACTCACATACTGAAAGGTAGAGGGGCTTTGAGACTTTTTAAGTAATGCAACTGAAAGAAACGGAAAATTTAAATGGAGCGGCAATGTACGCTTTGCTTTAATGCCACCATGAAATATTCACGTCTATTATTTAGAGCCAGAGTTACATATTTGCACACATATATTTAAAGAAACAAATTTTCCTTATAGTGATTACATTTTTTCAGTTTAAAAAGCTTCTTCTATGTTGGACAGCTAATAAAGGAAACGTCCAGTCAGCAAGGAATAACCAGCAGATCATTATTTATACATAAAACTAATACGTTTGCGTTGATTTAATAAATTTAGCATTAATCAGTAAAATAATAAAACAACTATATTTTTGGTCATGATCACTGAGTCTGGGAGCGGCCATTTTTGCCCAAATATAGTAACCCCTCCCTCCTGCCATCTTCCAGCAGTGACGTCACGGTGCGGTAAGCCTAGCGCCATTCTCTCGCTTTACAAGCAAAATCCATGGGAGCTACTGTACTAGACACATCTGCAATCAGCAATTATTGAAGATTTACAGAGGACTTCACCATTGAAATTCACCGGAGCTATAGTTAAACTGACAATGCCCACGTGCATGGTAGTTGGATGTTGGAATACATCGGGTAAAAGTGAGTTATTTCACCTTTCCGATTCATGATCCTCCACGGACGGGTTCGTCGTTGGATTGCCAACTTGAAGAGGGAGGATTTAACATCGAACTTCTGGCCAGAGAAAAAACACGTCTTTAATCCGTTACTCTCTGCTTCGCATAGTGCACTGGTCGTCACCATCATGGATAATAGCACGTTGTGACAAACACCAGATACAGCACTGGGACTTGCTCAACAGCCAATACCGCACAGTGACGTCACAAACCAGTAGGTGGCAGTAGTGTACTTTGACAAACATGGATGCCTCCAGTAAAGCACATTCTAATTAAAATTACTCCTAATTCAAAACCCTTATCATTTATTGAACAGTATGTAATAATTTCATACTTAAAGTACTTGTAGAAGTTTAAATTCTGAATGTGAGCGAACTTTTCCTTTAACAGCTGGCTGGGCATAGAAAAAAACAGCTGGATAGCTTTCTTAGTTCAAATGTAATAATTCACAAATCAAGTCCAAGAAGTTCAAACTTAATAAATGTCATAGCCAAGGTTGAAAGGGGTTTTAAGTTTTACTTGGTAATGTATAAAATGTATTGACCCTGATGTTAAAAGATTAAATTTTATGTAACTGAGCCCTCTCCCCTCTCCCCTCATTTTTTAATAATAGAAAATTGGAGATCATTTGAAATTTTTGGTCTTGCACTTTGCAACTTCAAAACTGTAATATCGAAAAATGTGAAAACATTTTAGGAAATATGAATACTGTAGCTATAAAGGTGGTCATACATGTGTTGCATCCAAACTGTTTAAACAATTTTTTTTTAACTTGGCTTCAGATGGAACAACTTGAGTTCCTTTTTTCTGTTTTCAATCAAGAGAAGAAATTTATGCTTTTTTAATTTCTTACTCCTGACAACTTTATTTCTCCTTGATTAAAAACCCATCCTCACTCAGTCCAACTACATCTTAGCAGGTATCTGTGGTATTATCTTTTCATTTGAATGTGAAAGACATTTTAGAGACATTACAGGGTTAAGATAAAATAGTAAGATATCTTAATTCTCCATTATATTTTCTGAGATAAAGATTTGTCTTCTACATCTGGCAGTGATCCATATATAAAAACACAGTTTGAAAACGAGTTAAAAGAACAGTATTATTGAAAAAAAAATATATCTACAACAGAAATATTGCAAACAGGTCATTTAATGTGCAACATGTATGAAGGGTTCTAACAGTAATTGGTTTTCTTAACCAGTCTTACAGTGTTGTCTCTGTAAAGTGCCTTGAAATGTCATGTGTTGTGAATTGCTGCTATATAAATAGACTCCATTGAATTGAACTGAATTGAATTGGATTAACTGAAAAGCTTTTATCATTTTTCTGTAATCTCTGACTAATCATCAGTGCTTCCATAATGTCCTGCTAATAAAGCAGGGAACAGTTTGTTTGCTCCCAGTTTGTTTGGCCAAAGAATTTATCTCTCTGAACTGATGTCATCCTGTGTAATAGTTGAACATTTGGGTTTTGCAAATGCTCTCCTTCCTCTCTGTCCAAACTGGCAGGAGTTAAGCAGACATTTGGATAGTTGCACAGAGGAATGCACAGTCCCTAGCACATGCAGGTTGTGTCTTCCCAATTAAACATGGTTCAGTAGACCCATCTGTACTGAATGCTTCAGACTGCATGAAAAGCAAATGTCTGGGACTGTTGTTGCTGAATAAAGGAACTTTAGGTATTGTCCTTGTTCCCACAGATCCCGAAGTCCCCGGGCATAAAAGGCACTCTGAATGTTTTCAAACAGTAAACACATACTTCCCAGCCTATAAAATGTGTTTCAAATTTGTGCAATGCATTTTCACCTGAACTTCTTTTTGGTGGTAGATTCAGCTGTTTGATTGCTTATCATTCTTTCTTTTATTTGCTATTGTTTAGATTGCAAGATTGTCATTTATTCTGGTTTGAGCATCCTCGTTTTGCTCATTCTGAACTTGCAGGTCCTGATCTTCAAAAGGTTTGCAGGCATTAAAACAGAAGCTGAACTTCAAGTAATAGGCAATTTGTAATTGCAATATTGTCAGGAAGTGCAAACATTTTTGGCATTTTTAGCCTTCATGAGTTTGAGGATTATATTGTGACAACCAAATGTATACATTTATAAGACGAGGATAATCAAATTAAATGCTTAATGACTCCAAAGCAATTAATGAAGCCTGAAGCGGATTGTTACAATGACACTTAAAACCTAATTGAACTGTTATAAATAACAGAAAATGTATAATTTGGGCAAATCATGTCTGTGTAGTGTGGCACAAATTTTTCCATCGGGAAGTAATTCTATATGCAATTAAATCAAAACGGGAAAAAAAACCTTCACCCAACTTAGGTCATAGCTACACCTACAGTACTTCTTATAAACAATTCATTTTTCAAATATAATACACCCACAGAATGTCTAGTGTGGTACACTGAGAGGGGAGTGTTGTCCTAGTGATTAGAGCAGTGCACTTGTGCTCTGAGAAGTTTGCAAGTACCCAATTTGATCCCCACAGCCTGCACTTTGGGTCTTTGAGCAAGACCCTTAACGCCACACTGCTCCATGGGTGCTGCACAATGGCAGCCCACTGCTCCCCAAGGGGATGGGTTAAATGCAGAGGTAAATTTCTCCAGTGTGAGATTAATAAAGTTGAATTATTATTATTACACATAACAATGTTTATTCTACGGGATAAGAAAAATCATGTAGTAATTAGAACATTTCTTTGATCAATTTTGATAGGTCAAAAATCTATTTGAAAATATACTTCTGGTTACCATGCCAACATCAACATGAAAGGTTTCTGCACTAAAAAGTATAGTAGGGGCAAATCATTTGAGATGGAGTATATTCATTTTATTCTTTTAGAGTTTTTATTTTGTTTTCATATTTCCTCCTACAATAAATGTATTTCACACCAATTATTTGATACCTTGATTATTTTGATCATTTGCTTACTAATTAAGGGGGGGGGGGGGGTTAAAGTGTGATTTAGCTTTTTGCCCCTAAAAAAGAATCCGGTTCACCAATTAAAAACATGTCTGATTTAGATCTTAACTCATTATCTATATGGAGTTGTTCTTAATTGCGACTTTAACCATTTATCATCATGGGAGACACCTAGAAGCTGTCATAGGAAGCTAAAAAGCAGCTAAAGTGTGTCAAAAATATTAAAACTATTGATTAGGATTAAAAGCTCTTAATCTTGATTTCTTTGCCAGATCTAATGGTGAAGCTGATCAAGTCAGAAATTGAGACACAGTCCACATCTGCAGAGGAGGAGCTTGTTAATGAACCAAAGGCACTTGGTCAACAGTCAACAGTAGTGGAGGAAACATGTTTAGGAGCATTTTATATTTGCTAGATAAGTCAGGATGGGGCAATCTACCATTTTGGAATGTTTTTAGTGTCCTAAAAAAATACCACATGCGCTGTAAAGAATGATTATGAAAAACAACATTAAAGGCATGTATTGGTCTGGAGGCTCATAACCTAAAGGAGTAGAAGATATAAGGAGAGGTTAAAATGTAACAAAACAACCAGCGAACTTACTCTCAACTGCATGTCAGGTTATTTTTATCTCTGAAAAAGCATACGGTGTCGACCTGTTACCGAAAACATTATTTGTCACCATATCACACAAATTTATGTAATTTTAAAATTTGTTTTTACACATTTTTGGAAACATTGCAATTTAAGATAATTTTAAATGCCACAATACCCATTGTCAAACTTTGGTTGAATCAAGATTTATATAGCATTGGTTATGGTTGAAGACCATAACCAATTGAAAAACAATTTTTAATCATGGTTGAAAAACAATGATTAAACATGTAAGTCTCTGAGCAATTGATGTATATATATATTTTTTGGATTTCCCTTAATTCCACTTTGGTTTTTCTCTGATCCAGACAGGGTAACCGAGGTGAAGACCAACATCTTCGTCACCAGCTTTGGTCCGGTCTCAGACACCGACATGGTGAGAGCAGATGCTTATTGTGATGGTCAGGTTATTGCTGGAGCAAAGGCTGAGTGGACCTCAGAGTGCTGCTGTTTGCTTTATTTCAGCTGTTGTGCCTTTTATCCATTTGCTGTTACATCATTCTGTTTTTCCCATCCAAACACACACATGCGTACCAACAAAGATGCTTTGATACAGAAGCCATTCTCCACACTACTGCATGATGTCTATTCATGTCTAAATTTTCATCTCATACATTATTAAACATCTCCTTGGTATTCAAGTCACTGCTTTTTTTATCCTGTGCCCTCCTGTTTATTATTCTAAAACATGTGGCCACCTTTGCATCATGCCTACAGCCCCACTTCTATCGATCTGCTCCCATTAACCAGGTAATTGATCAGCTGAGTTCGCCCTTAGGTGTGTTGGCAGCTGCATCTGAATCTTTCTTCCACCATTGTTCTCCCACACTAAAACTAATACTGAAATACATTTTAATCTGAAGTAGAAAATATTTGTTGCTGTGTGGCAAAGATCCCGGTACCAAAATCACCACCCACGTGCGATGTACTGTGACTAATTGTCTAAGTGGAGTGCTCAGTCTGCCTAATTGCACCCCTGATGTCTATTTTTCAAAATATATTGCACATGAACAGATGGACAAATGGGCAAACATCTGACAGGAAAACATACAATCTTTTCACTGGAGGAAGATTTTACTGTGCAGTGCAAGGGAAGCAATAATGTGTCAGAAAGCCATTTCTAGGTGTGGTAAATATTAATGAAACCACCGAGGGCCTAATAAGAAATAAGCTGATCCTGACAGCAACATTTTTCATGCTTGTTGGCACCCCAGTAAAGAGG
>NW_015150736.1:435623-461468 GCF_000732505.1 Cyprinodon variegatus
AGAAACATCCTGAATTTATTGCAAATATCATTTCGGGTTCATCTAGTCAGTAATTATTCATGGGAATCCCATATTTTTTTTACTTAATTTGAATATTTAGAAGCTCTGATTAGTCATCCACAGCCTTGTGTTTCTGTGGGGTATAAATGGGATATGAGAGGTCCATTTCTCCTCACCTGCTAGGTTACAGTAGCTGGTAACGATATAGTCTCATTAGCCTGCAGTAGAGACTTCTGAGAAAACTTTGGACTTAACCAGAAAATGTAAACAAGGACTCTTTACAGGTCCCTCCCCCTTCCTCCCTCCTGTGCTACAGCCATAGTTCAACAGCTCTTCCTCCACAGCTGAACCTGCTGTGAAGTAAGTAAAGACAGGAGCCCCATTTACACTATCCTCTGAACAGGGGAGGATCTAGGATTCTAGGAGATCGGGGGCTTAGCCATGAGAGTGAAGATGAGAGTGTAGTCTTTCAGGTAAATCCTGTTCTAATGTAAAATATAAGAGATTACTGGATTAAGGAAATTTCTAGTATACTACATGCTATCACACATAAGAATTCCCCCTCCATAACATGGGATTAAATTAATTTACCTGAAAGTATTTAACTGTATGTATTCCTCTTGTCATTAATAACAAATCCTGTGATTTTGGTAGCATTTGTTCCTTATTTGCCAGAGTTATGAGGGGGGAACCATATATTTTAGCTGACTGAAATAATCCGTTCCCCTTCCATAACATGGGATTAAATTAATTAAGCTGCAAGTCTTTAACTGTGTTTATTCTTCTCTTCATCAAAATCAAACTCTGAGGATTTGGGGGCGTCTGATCATTATTTGCCAAAGTTAAGAGAGGGAAATCAAATATTTTAGCCACCTGATATAATCCGTACCCCCAATAACATGGAGGAAAAGCTGTCATTATTTTTGCACATTATGTTTGAAACATTTATTATTTTAAATTTTGAAATTCAAAATAGTCAAAATAAATATGACTGTTGGTTTGAGGATCTTTATGAAATGTATTTTCAATTCTCAATTCAAAATGTCTGCAGTAGCATTGCTCCAGATATTTTGAATTGAGAAATCTTTCTGGATGGAAAGTGAAACATCTTCAAACTTGGAAAACAAAGTCCTGTGGTTTGGGTTGAACTTTTTTTTTTTTTGGAATATATGTTAATTGTTTGATAAACATTTAAACAGAAAACAAATTTCATAAAGATCATCAAAGGGGGAACGGATTTTATTAGGTGGCTAAAATATATGGTTCACCTCCTTTAATAATAAATAATGATCAAATGTCACCAAATCCACAGGGTTTGTTGTTGATGAAGAGAGGAATAAACGCAGTTAAACACTTGCAGGTGAATTAATTTTAATGTTATGGAGGGGAAACAGATTATTTCAGGCAGCTAAAAAAAACCATTATCTCCTCACCTCCTCCCATATCTTTGGGAAATAAAGAGCACATGTTTACAAATTCTCAAAACATTTTATGTGTGATATCAATTTGTATACTAGAAATGACCTTAATCCAGTAATCTGTCATATTTTACATTAGAATTAGAATTTCTGGAATTACCAGAAAGTCTATATTCTCTTTTTTTAGGAACTTTTTTTAGGTCTTAATTTTTGTGTCCTGCTATCAGCCAGTTTCCATCCTTTTAAATCACAAATGAAAAATGATAAATACTCACTACGTGTTGAAAATCTGTGTTTGGTGACTGACTTTTTTTTCTGTCAGGTTTAAATGACAGAAGTCGGAAAAAGACAGATTCTCTTGGCGTTTGAAAAAAACAACACAAAACAGCTTCAAAAGGACCTCATCTATTTTTTTTATTTTATTTTACAATTTTGTAAACAGCAGCTGCTGATTAAACTGGATGTTGCAACAGTGACATGATTATAAGAGCTATTTTTAGCGAGAAATTGATCAAAAGCGCAGTGAAAATGGTCAGATCCACCTCTCTTGCTTCAATGCGTGCTCCCGACACAAAGGAAACAGAATGTCATATAACAGAGGGACAAAGAATGTCTGGAGGTCAGTCAGAGCTTCACATCCCTGGGACATTAGTCTGTTTAGCAACAGCTAGTGGTGACAACTTCTTCTGCTTTCCTGCGCATGCTGCCACCATCTGGTAAATTCCAGTACTGCAGATTTTACTCAGATCAGCTCAGTAACGAGATCTGGGGCTCTTGGGGAAAACATCCGGTGCTGTAGCCCAAGTAGCCGTGCCCTAGAGCCGCCACTGTCCCTGAAAACCGATCCGTCCCGAGTTCGGACCGAGCTTGGATCAGTTAACTGTGCCGAGCTCGGATCCTTACGACCATTTACACATCACACTAGCACGGTTTCTCGCCTCCTAGTGGCGATCTATGGTACTACTGCTTTCTAAAGGGAAACAAGCAAATCAACATTGCCAAAGTAGAAAGAAGAATGTTTTTGTTCTTTTCTTTTTTGGATTAATGAAGATTGATTGATCTCTGTATAATGCATAATTCATAGTAAATAAGGAAACATTCCTTTATTGTAAATTTTGTCAGCTTATGTACATACCTGCTATTTTCACAATTTTTGTAAGGACACTTTTAGTAAAGTAGGGCATTCATTTGTAAAAAAAAATTCATTAGAAATCTATAAATAAAGGTTTCTGCCCAACAGCAATATTGAACTGCACCGCAGCATTTTATCTCCAGCAATTGTAGTATTTGGCAAGAGCTGTCAGTCTGGTAAAGAATCTGTTTGTTATTTGAACTTAAATGCATTATATGTGGGGAGTCTCAGCCTGTTGACCTAAGCCACATGTCTTCCCCTTATCTCCAACCCCTTTTCCTGTCGGTGTTCTGCCAAAAATGACCAAAATAAAGGATGCTATTTCTTAAGAACCAAAGGTTAAAAAAGTAAGAAAACAGCCAAAGAAGAGTAGCTAATTGTTTGAAGTTTCCCATTTCAGATTTGATAGCTAAAGAGTCTAAAACAATTTAAAGGAATGAAAAGGATTCATGTTTATGTTGCCATTTTGCCACACCATGTTTTTTCACAGTCATACCAAACTTGGTCTTGGTCATACGAAACCATAACATCTCTAGAGATATTTATGTTTGGGATCTCTTGCCAGTAGGAAATGTTGCTCATCCCTCATGTGTTTCCCTGTAGAACTGTAGAGGACCCAAACAGAGAGACAGAGGCTGTGGTGGTTTTTTGCATAATTAATCATTCGAGAGGCAGCAACAGAAGCATATTTACAGAAATAACTAACCAGGGAAAACAGGAACCAGAATAAAGGGGAACACAGGGCTTCAGGAGGGAATGCTGGTTGAACTGTTAAGTGCCTTGAGATGACTTGTGTTGTGAATTGGGGCTATATAAATAAAAGGAATTGAATTGAATGCGGAGAGTCCAACAGAGTAACCACAGAGGGGGAGTACATATCCCAAATAGAACAATGAATGGAGTAATTGGCTGTTTGAGATCAGGTGTGGACAGGAATAACCTGAAGGGAGCTAGGGGGAAAGAATGTGGCACAAGGGGGCAACAGAGAGTAATATAACTATATATAACTAGTCTTTGATGGCATTAAATGGAAATTAAACTAATGACTTAGTAAACACAGAATGACATAAATCAAAGTGTAACTGAAAAACACAGACAGAAGAAAAATAGCACGAGAAGACGCCCTAAAAAAAAGCCATGAGCTAGAAAAATTCCAAAACAGAAAACAGGGCCTAGAAAGGAGGGCCAGAAGCGACAAACAAAACACCAAAGTCGAAAACAATATGACCCAACCAAGGTGGGCAAACAAACCAGCCTCTAGGAGACAACAACAAAGAAGGGTCTCTAGAGTACTGCCGGGGGATGCCGTCTACACAGCAGGGACTATGGGGCCTCTGGTGTGGGAACCTTGTAGGCCGCTGTTATAGCAGTAGGAACCCATGAAGAGGCGCTACAGCTTGAGACCCACAAAGAGGCACTGCAGATGGCAAGGGATGCCCACAGAGGGGCCTTGGATATGAGGAGCGTCCAAGGAGGGGTATGGAGACGAGCAGCGCCCACGGATGGTCCTTGGAGGAGAAAGCTCTGACTCAGGACAGGTCCAACATGGAGCCCCAGTGTCACAGAATGGAAAATGGCTGGCTCAGAGGTCTCTGGATGGCACAGAATGGGCTCAAGAAAGAAGCTCTGGAAGGGGTTCACAAAGAGACCCTAAATCTATAGAAAAGTTACTAAGGGGCCCTAAATCTGGAGAGGAATGACTAAGTGGCCCTATGGGTGAGATACACAAATGAAGACAGGGAGACTGTGGTTTCTTGCAGATTTAATAATTAGAGAGGTGGCAACAGAAACATAAATACTAAATGACCTGTACATATATAACACTTTTTCAAGTCCGATGACTTGACCTAAACGAGGCTGCTATAGACTGGCGCCACCAGTCCCTCTTTCCACCATCCGTAGGCGATGCAGTGTCTTGCCCAAGGTCACAACAACACTGAAAGCCAGAGCTGGGGCTTGAATCCTCCGGTTGCAGGTCAAACTCTTGCATCCGACACCACTGTCGCCCCTTTAAATCCAAAATGAATTAACCAGGGAACACAGGACCCTGAACTCTGAGGAACACAGGGCTTCAGGAGGGAATGAGTAGAATCCAGCAAAAAGTAACCATAGAAGAAGAGTATATTAACTTTGCGCTGCAAGCTGGAGTGTCAGGAGATCTGAGTTGTCAGTCTCATATCAGATCCATCTTGAAAGACTCCTGCTAATATGTCCGTCTCGAAACAAGCTGCGGGTCGGTCCAATGACATGCCAGCAGTGTTTTCTGGGGCGGGACATGGAAGAATGACAAAAGGGCATTGCCTAGGCATTAAAAACATGGCTACGCTGGAGGACGCACCTGTCGAAATTGTATTTGACTTGGTTTTAGCTTAAATAGCGACAATTGCTCATTTTAAAAAAGGAGCAAAGAGAAGCACTTTGTGCATTTGTAGATCGGAAAGATGTCTGTGCTTTTATTCTGACAGAATATGGAAAAAGTTAGATTTATCAGCTTATCAAGATTTTTCAGCAGACTGAAAGTCACAATTAGCTGCTACGATTGGCTGAAAGCATATTATGGAATACCAGGTGCTAGCTGGCACATCACCCAATCAGCCCAAAGTATTGTACTAAATGTCCCTCCTTTTTCACGGACAGACTGAACAGCGGCCATCCCTTATTATTAACATAGGACTCAACTCAGCTCTACACATATCAATCTGGCTACTGCCAGATTAGGAGTATATACTGTATATCCCAAACAGAATAATGAATGGAGTAATCGACTGATTGGGAACAGGTGTGGACAGAAATAACCAGAGGGGAGCTAGGTGAAAGGAGAGTGGCACAAGGGGGCAACAGACAGCCACCAATAAATGTTTCATTGTTGTTGCAAGCAAATAACGATTTGAAAATAATGATTTTCAAAAGCCTCACTGCAGAGGAAAGTCCCTCCCTGGAAATGAAAAGAGTCTGATCTGTAATGTGCAATTCAAAATGAATGCAATTCTGAAAAATAAAATTTGAAATAAATAATAAAAACTAAAACTTAAATATTGAAAAAAATGTAATTTCCATTTACAAAACATGTTCTCTACTTGAAACAATAATGGAAAGAGATTCTCTCCATAGGTGTGCTTTGCAGAAAACACATCTATGGAGACTGGGTAGGGAAGCTAGTATGACATAAACCATGCTTACAAATTCAGCCAAATGAACACACCTCTTGGTTAAAGGACAATCAAATTTAGCCATGATTTCTGTTGTTTCTTGGAAAAAACGAGGCAGTTTAATAAAGAAATTGAACTATTCATGCATTCAGCATAGGAAGATTCAGTAAAAAGCTTAAAAACCACGACATATCAGCAGACTAACCGAAGAATCCCAGATTAAAATTACCACCACCTTTATCTATTCCCCTTTAAAAAACATTTAAAAACTGTCTTCATATTCTTCAGAGACAGCCTAAAGAGATTAAAGATGTAAAATGCAGTTAGTAGAGTACATTCCTCCTGTGGTTATCTGAGTAAAATGAGAGCTCAGTTGCAGTTTCAGTGTCCAGAGATCTAAATGTCAAAGGCTGTTAGACTGTGAAGTTAAAAAAACCCAAGCATCTCTGTATCTCTCGTTCTCACATTCGGTCGCTGCATGTAACTCTCATATACTCACATCGCACAGTCCTGTGCTGTCTGCCCTAAATCCTCTTTGGTGTTTGTGTGTGGTTCCCTCTGACAGCAGAGGATTTTAGGTCAGAGGACTGTGGCTTGGCCTCTCAAGCCGGGTAAACACCAAGCCAGGGAAGAAAGCAGAGAGCAGCAGCCTCACCTTAATGGAGCTTTGTCCAACAGGGGAAAGCTTTAAAGTGGCACATGAAGCCAGTTGTGAAGATGCTGCTTGTAGACATCAATAAATCATGAGCGGACGTTTGCTGTTTTATTGCGCTATATTTAGGGGGAACGGCTTTTGTTTTAACATAGAGAAGAAAAAAAAAAAAACAGGTGTATCACTTCTTCACTAATTCTTTTTCCTTTTTCTCAGGAGTACACCATAGATGTTTTCTTCCGGCAAAGCTGGAGGGACGAGAGGTTAACGTTTCATGGACCAATGAACATTTTACCCCTGAACAACCTGATGGCGAGTAAGATCTGGACTCCAGATACCTTCTTTCACAATGGGAAAAAGTCTGTGGCGCATAACATGACCATGCCCAATAAGCTGCTGCGGATCAAAGATGACGGGACGCTGCTGTACACCATGAGGTAAAAAATGACACAATAACGTCCAAGCAAAATGTAATAGGGCAACATAAGGTTGGCCTTGAAAGTTTACACACCCTGCCATTAAGGAAAATGAGAATTTCACACTAGTAATTCAAATAACAAAAATTTGAAAAATAATAATAATAAGTGAAAATGTTATAAATGTTAATTTCCTAAAATAAAATATTGATTTGAATTTTTGTTTTAAAGACAAACTGTCCCAGACAATTCAACTGCCTTGCTGATGAAATGTGAACCAACGTACCCATCAACAGGAGCAGAAGTCTGATCGAATATTTCCTAAACATTCATAAAAACTCTTGATTCTAGTGACACATTTCCCATTTTAGTTCATTAGCTCCATGAGGCAGCTTTACTTCTTTTATTTAATAATATACACACATTGTTCTTAATCAATTTATTTTAATTTACATACATATTAATTTTTTTAAAGTTTATTTATTGGTGCATATATTTAATTGTAAATTTGGTTTGTTTGAAAATGTTTTATTTTGTAACTCCACCCCTTTTGTTTGAAATTCTATTATTAAATAGATAAATAAAAAACATGAAACAATATATCATAAAAAATATAAATATATATATATATTTAAATGACTTAATCTTAAAATTATTAAACACATTTTGATATAAATAAATATAGCTTTAACTAAATAAATCATAAAAAAAATTAAGATAATACCTCTTAAAGTAAAATTATAAATCTTAATAATTAAGTAAATAAAACTTTAAATAAATTGGTAAATTTTGAACTAACTAAATAAATGAAAAAAAATAGAAAAATATTACTTATAACTATGTATTTTGTTATATTTAATGAGGAAATGTATTTATTTTATTGAATATTTATTGATCATATATTCATAGCAATATTTATTTTTGGAACTAGATCTCTGCCACATCAAATGACTCTTTTAGTCATAATTTTTGCACAGTGCAGAGAATTAATATAATTGAGATCCCTCTATCTCTACAGCCTTTTCTCTTTATAAGATTGGTTTAATTTTACTAGTTAATTAACAAAAACAGGGTGTACAAAAAATCTTCACATTTCCTTGGTGGATTTCTCAATATTATTCATAAAAACAATCCTTTTAATGAAACTATCAAGTAAAATCATTTTAAAGTCAGCACAGCTCTGTTCAGCTGGCAATGATTTGGTGAGTTGAGCGGAGTTAATGTCTTTATATATTATTTGGTTTGACTCTAATATCAATGAATTAGGAGCTGCTGGTGGATTATTATGTACAGTACCAAGAGTGCTTTGTTTATAACAACAATAGGCCAACATCAGGTTCTGCTCATTGATGGGGAAGTTTTGATCCTTTATGGGAAGATACTTTCTTAAAAGTCTGATCCTGATGTCAGATCTCTTCTTATCAAACCTACGAGCTCATCTTATCCAAAAACAGGTGCATGTAAAGCAGGGAATGAGCAAACATGAACTTGATGTATTGAAGGGCCTTGAATGAAAATTTTGGACTCTTTAAGGCTTTAAGTTATTAGAGAAGAATCTTGTTGAAAATCAAAGGTTTTTATATTTTTGTGAAATTAGGAGTACTTGCTCAAGGTCTCCACATGCTCCATAAATAACAGAGAAATCAGTTCTCTCTACCATGACAGAGAAAAGAACATTGTGGTTTTAGCAGCCTTGAAATCCATGTATCAATCTTTTAAAATTGAAACGAACAATAAAAAGACGAACAGAACAAATGATAGAAAGATACAATGATTCTTTCATACTGTTTGCTGTGGACACATATTCAGCTCCATTCAGGTGGGCTGTGTGAGAAGTTGGTGGGGGTACGACGGACTAATAGGGCCAGGCTAGAGATTTTTTTTTCTTCTTTTATGAGAATAAAGTCATAACATTATAAGAATAAAGTCGTAACATTACGAGAATAAAGTTGCGATATTACAAGAATTAAGTCATCATACAGCTACCCGTTTCAGAGAGAAAGCTCGGAGCTCCAACCCGCAGATGACGGCTGACCAGCTCCACCAATCAGAGTCCCTTTAACATCCTGATGGTTCGCTAAAAGATTTCCTTTTTTGACAAACCAGAGCCAAAGTTTAACTTCACATGCTTATCATAAAATACAACTTTATTCTCTTAATATTAACACTTAATTCTCATAATTGTACTTTATTCTCGTAATGTTACAACTTAATTCTCATAATTGTACTTTATTCTCGTAATGTTACAACTTTATTCTCATAATTGTACAACTTTATTCTCGTAATGTTACGACTTTATTCTCGTAGTTTTACCACTTTATTCTTATAAATTTATGAATTTATTCTCAGAATTTTACGACTTTATTCCCATACTGTTATGACTTTATTCTCGTAATGTTACGACTTTATTCTTGTAATATAATGACTTTATTCTTGTAATGTTACGACTTTATTCTCATAATGTTATGACTTTATTCTCGTTGCAACTTTATTCTCGTAATTTTACAACTTTATGCTCGTAATTTTACAACTTTATTTTCGTAATGTTACAACTTTCTTCTCATAATGTTACGACTTTTTTCTCGTAATGTTACAACTTTATTCTCGTTGCAACTTTATTCTCATATTTTACGACTTTATTCTCGTAATGTTACGAGTTTATTCTCATATTTTACGACTTTATTCTCGTAATGTTACAACTTTATTATCGTAATGTTACGACTTAATTCTCGTAATGTTACAACTTTATTCTCTTTGCAACTTTATTCTCTTTGCAACTTTATTCTCGTAATTTTACAACTTTATTCTCGTAATGTTACGACTTTATTCTCGTAGTTTTACGACTTTATTCTCGTAATATTATGACTTTATTTTCGAAATACAAGAAAAAAAAATCTCTAGCCTGGCCCTAATACTCGTCATACGTCATAGTGGGGGTGATTACAGTAACAACACTGGTGAATATTTAAATGTAAAAGATTTAATATGATTTGCCCAGAGTTCAGCAGCAGAGTTCTTGTGAACTATGAAATGGCCCGTTCCAGTTATTCATTGTTTTACCATTGAGAGGAAAAAATTAACTTACTCTGTTTCTGTGGTGCATGTGCAGGCTCATCCGGACAGGTGAAAAGGTTTTGACTTCTTGTTGGCAGCTTATAAAACCGAAATCTTACTCACGCTTTAAACAAAGGAAGTCAGAGCTGTAATTAAGAGTAACACGGTCCTACATTAACCTGAGATGAGCTAACGTGGGGAATTAAGAAAGCAACATGGCAGGATGTTGAGGAGCTCGGAGTAGAATCGTTACTCCGCCACGTCGAAAGGAGCCATTTGAGGTGGCTCAGACATCTGTTTCGGATGCCTCCTGGTCGCCTCCCTTGGGAGGTGTTCCATGCATGTCCCATTGGGAGGTGTGTCCTCATGGCCGAGGACACACTGGAGGGACTATGCCTCTTAACATCTTTGCTTAGACTGCTGCGTTTGCGACCCGCCCCAGATAAAGCGGAAAAAAATGGATGGAAAAGAAGAACAATTCAAGAATTAGGACCAAACTGCTTTTTTTTTTGCATTAAACAAATAACATGCATAGTAAAAATGTTTCTGTGAATGTAAACTGGTTTTAACTGTTTATTACCACGTTTGAAGATGTACCCTCTGTGAATTATTGTATTAAACTTCTATAAGTTAAAGTGTTTCTGCTGACAAACACCAGAGAGCTTTTTCCTCCTGTTTAGTTTGTGTTGCCGGTTAAAATACAGAAACCTTTTTTTTTCCATTTCAAGGCATTGCAGATGTTTAACGTCTTGAATGGTGCATGAAGCTCTTTATTTACTTTTTTTATTTGTTTGTTTATAACCTGTGCTGTTTACTTTCATGCATTTGCAAATTCTGGTTAATGTTCTGTGAATTGGATGCAGGTTAACAGTGCATGCCGAGTGCCCAATGCATCTGGAGGATTTCCCCATGGACTTTCATTCCTGTCCACTAAAATTTGGCAGCTGTGAGTAACTCTAATGATGATAGAGCCTGAGGCAACTTAAACTAAGATGCAGTCCTTTGTTTGCTCCTCTAGTCCTTTGGCACATGAGCAGTACTGAGTGAAGCTGAAATGCATGGCTCAGCTGGCAGCGACGCTACAAAAACTAACAAAGAAACGCCAGCGTTTAAACAGACACATAACATCTACAGAGAAACTGCTGAATTGCAATTCTTATTCTAAAGTCATCCAAATATTTTCTGTTTGGAGAGTTGAGATCTTTTGCCAGGTTTTATTGTTATGGCTTCTTTACATTTGGATGACAATTTTTGTTTTGTTTTGTTTTTTGCATTTTTTTTTTCAGGACAACAGATTGATATTTGGCTATTTTCAGACATCAGAGCTTAGCAGGTCATGTCTGAAATGCCTGGACATCTTGAATAAATGAAATGCCTGATAAGCATTCAGTGCATTCATGATATCCTGTTAGAAGTAAAAGTCTAGTTCTTAGTTAAATGCATTCAAACAGAGCAGGAAAAGTTGCACGGTTTTGATTCAAAATAACGTCAAACATCGTAGGGACACTTAATTTGGGTGACTGAAGAAAGAATCATTGATAGACGCCATCACCTTTGGCTTTATCCGTTTCCCTTTTCTTTTTAGACGCCTACACAATCTCAGAGGTGACTTACGCTTGGACTCGGAACGCTTCGGACTCGGTGGTGGTGGAGGAGGAGAGTTCCCGCCTGAACCAGTACGACCTGCTTGGTCAAACTGTTGGACAGGAAACCATCAAATCAAGCACAGGTGAGACTTTACTGCGACTCCAGTGGAAGTCCAGAACTAAGATTATTCTGTAATCTCTCAACTGTCTCTGCCTTTTAGAAATGTACATAATGCTGCTCCACCTCGTCTCAATCTAATTCAGATTAGACCATTCCTCTCAGACGCTCTTTGATGGGACAGTCTGCTCTGTCTTTCGCTGCAGCAGAAATATTGGAATCTGCTCCATGTTGAGCTCCAAACCTGCACCAATGTGCCAAATCAGGGGTCTGCAACCTGCGGCTCCAGAGCCGTTAGTTGTTCTATTGTCCCTCTACCATGACTCCTAATTGTGGCTGAAAGGATAAAGAACCAACTAATAGATGTGAGAATAGTATAATAATAACAAACACCGGTCTTAGAAGCTTTGCAGGTTTTTAAAGAATTGTCTAACTGAATGAATTTCACAACAGAATGACATTGAAACTAACAAGTCTTTTTTTCTTATTAGCTTAGAAATGATGTGTTTTTACATCCAATTATTTCCTCTAGAAGAAAAAGTTTTCTCTTTATTATTAAGCACTTTTATGTTTTCTACGGAAGAGGATTAGGGCCACTGAAAACAAAATTTTTTATTTTAGGTTAATATGGGAAAAAGTCAGAATTCTGACTTTTTTTTTCAGAATTCTGATTTTTTTTCCCATATTAACCTCAAATGATATAATATATCAGTTAACTTTTTTCTCCTATTTTTTCCACTGGCCCCAATCCTCTTCTGCAGAGAAAGTCAGAATTCTGACTTTTTACTCAAATGCAGAATTCTGAAATTAATATCAGAAAAGTAAAAAGTCAGTATTCTGACTTTTTTTCCCCCTGACATCATACTAAAATGAAATTAAAACAATTAAATTAACTTTATAATTGTTCTCATTAGTGGCCCTAACCCTCTTCCATATTTTTCAATCATTTTAAAAGCTAAAAATAAAAATAACCGTTTGGCTGTTTAAAACTGTAACAGCATCTTATGGAGGATATTTAAGAAAATAAGTTGTGCTTTGATAAAAAGTGACGTAACATTTGCAGCTCTAAGTGACTTGTATTTAGCTAGACTCAGGGCTGAATCAATGGAGTGTAAAGGGTTCAGATCCCTGGGCTTAAACAACGGCTTCCAAATCAACAAACCTGCCAGCAATAAGTAGCTTTTTAATGTCTGTATGAGTGAACACTGTTTGGTGGTTTACATGTATGCTGGATTTACGTGTGGCTAATATTGGATGTTCATGTATGATGTGGATTAAGGACCAGAATGTAGCTTTTTTTTATATGATTCTTGTGTTTATAGTGTTGGGGTCTAAGAATTATTAAATCTCTTTATATTGCAGTATTCAGAGAAGGATAAGTAACTGAATACGAGGTGTATATATGGGAGACAGAACATTGGGAAGACTAATTAGCTGATATGGAGCAGGTGTAGACAGAAGTAACTAGAACAGGGGTCGGCAAGCCATGTGCTGCTCTTTAGCGCCCCCTTGCCCTGGAGCTTTTTCAAAAATTTATGAAATAGTTTTTTTTTGTTTGTTTGTTTATGGTGTGCAGGAGTTCAAACAAACGTTCATTATGTTTTCCAAAGCTGTAAACATCTGTATAATAAATAAAAAAAAAAAATAATAATTCTTTCAACGAAAATTTGCGCCATAACCATAGAGATTAGTGGTCATAGCCTGCAAAACATGTTTCTGGGCGGTGCGGTGCCGGGCAAACAAAGCGGTGAGTGTGTCTCTGACCATGGGTCCCAAAGGGAGAAAAAGGAAGATAACTGATGAGAACAGATGATTCAAAGAAGAATGGAGCGAATCATTTGCTTTCATTATCAATGCGGAAGGATTGCCTACATTTTTTCATGTAATGAGAGAATAAAAATAGTAATTTGGAATGGCATTTCCAGGGAAGGCTAAATATGCAGCCGATCACAAAGTTGGGAGCGTGAGAAAAAGTGTGATTGCAGAACTTCTGGATAAATTAGAGGAGCGCAAAGATAGATTTAAGAACTGAATTGCATCTCCACTACTGCTGCTATTTCTGTTTCAAACATGGAAAACCATCCGCAGATCAAAGAGGTAGCTCTCTGATGCAGGTTATATGAACTCTCTTCCATTCCCCCCACAAATCCTCAAAATAAAAAAGACCAAGGAACCCTGGTGACGGAGGATGTGGGATTTCGTGGTTAGAGAGCTCTGCTCTGATGGATGTCAGTTCCTGCTTGGTTCCTCATGACTCAATCAGCTCCTCCCAACAGAAACATGTCCACCATAGAAAGATTTCTTTATTGTGTTTCTATCATTTCATCAATGAAAAAAAACCTAAAACGCATGGTGAAAATAAATAAATAAGAAGAAAAAGAAAGAAAGAAGGTTTGCAGTCACAGTAGATTCAGCATCATGTCTGCTAGGAAGTTTGTTGGTCGTGCGCCTGAACGCAGGGAGGATCTATCACTCATACCATCTCACTCATCCTATGATGGGGATGAAGTCTGGAGGAGAAATGACGGTTCCCCCTGTGAACCACCAGTTCAGTTCAGTTCAGTAGCTTTTATTTGTCCCAGTATGGGCAATTTTTGTGCCCAAAACGCTGCAAATACTCCATCATACAGTAGTTGTACGTTAAAACACGTTCAGCGGTTGCCTGGAATACGTAAAATACGTTGATATGCGCTGGAGATAAGTTCTTGATAAGTTATGCACAAGTTACTTATAGGTTTTGGATAAACTAGACACCATGACCTACTGTATGAGTAACTTACACTTAATGTATGACAACGATCAAAAGAGTTACCTGTAACTTACACCCCACGTATGGCATATGTTGAGCACACTCAAAATTTCTTGACATGCTTGTATGTCGATGTATGCCAGCATGTTTCAGCATATTTAGCGTTCTCATAACTTATACAAATGTACGCATATCAAACATATGGCAGAGTTTTTGCCAGATTTTTGTTTATCAGGCATACACTGGCTAAATCGTCACGGTTTGACAGGGGCTTAAGGATTAATAACTAACTGAAACTAGACCAGGAAACAATCAATACCAATTATCCAGAAAAGAGTTACTCCCCCCCAAAAAAATAAACTTAAACAGAAACAAAAGGTCCAGAACATAAGATCATAACATTACTTTTTTTAAGTACCGTTCCCAACCCTGAACACATTGGAGTCATAGGCTGAAGTGTATCTACTGTATGTTGTGGAGCTGCACTGTAGCTTTGCTGTTAGCAGAAGCATTTTGCAACAACAACTTCCTGGGTTTGTCTTAATGCCTTCAGGTGTCAGTAAGTTTATGCATAATAGTGTTTCTCTGTTATGAGGTGCGTGATCTGTCTAAAGTGATCCATTGATCGCTGGAAATGGACACCTCTGGGACTCTGGTTCAATTGATTTGAAATAAACTAAATGGGTTGAGAAGGTGCAGCAAAATGGGGCCTCTCGGTCGTTATATATATATCATAAATTGTTTCAGGCTTATTTCACTTTGCTAAATCGATCCTTAGATCTATTCTGCAACATCAGCAGTTTTATGTTGAGGGTGATGCAACAATGTCTGAGGAGACCGTGAAATAAGATCGACTGAACAGAAGCTAAACGTTTTCTTTAAATCTTAACATTCAACATATAGAAGACACTGGAGATGGATTTTCCAAGCCAAAACAACTGACACATACACTCACCGGCCACTTTATTAGGTACACCTGTCCAACTGCTCGTTAACACTTAATTTCTAACCAGCCAATCACATGGCGGCAACTCAGTGCATTTAGGCATGTAGACATGGTCAAGACAATCTCCTGCAGTTCAAACCGAGCATCAGTATGGGGAAGAAAGGTGATTTGAGTGACTTTGAACGTGGCATGATTGTTGGTGCCAGAAGGGCTGGTCTGAGTATTTCAGAAACTGCTGATCTACTGGGATTTTCACGCACAACCATCTCTAGGGTTTACAGAGAATGGTCCGAAAAAGAAAAAACATCCAGTGAGCGGCAGTTCTGTGGGCGGAAATGCCTTGTTGATGCCAGAAGTCAGAGAAGAATGGCCAGACTGGTTCGAGCTGATAGAAGGGCAACAGTGACTCAAATAACCACCCGTTACAACCAAGGTGGGCAGAAGAGCATCTCTGAACGCACAGTACGTCGAACTTTGAGGCAGATGGGCTACAGCAGCAGAAGACCACACCGGGTGCCACTCCTTTCAGCTAAGAACAGGAAACTGAGGCTACAATTTGCACAAGCTCATCGAAATTGGACAATAGAAGATTGGAAAAACGTTGCCTGGTCTGATGAGTATCGATTTCTGCTGCGACATTCGGATGGTAGGGTCAGAATTTGGCGTCTACAACATGAAAGCATGGATCCATCCTGCCTTGTATCAACAGTTCAGGCTGGTGGTGGTGGTGTCATGGTGTGGGGAATATTTTCTTGGCACTCTTTGGGCCCCTTGGTACCAATTGAGCATCGTTGCAACGCCACAGCCTACCTGAGTATTGTTGCTGACCATGTCCATCCCTTTATGACCACATTGTACCCAACTTCTGATGGCTACTTTCAGCAGGATAATGCGCCATGTCATAAAGCTGGAATCATCTCAGACTGGTTTCTTGAACATGACAATGAGTTCACTGTACTCAAATGGCCTCCACAGTCACCAGATCTCAATCCAATAGAGCATCTTTGGGATGTGGTGGAACGGGAGATTCGCATCATGGATGTGCAGCCGACAAATCTGCGGCAACTGTGTGATGCCATCATGTCAATATGGACCAAACGCCCTGAGGAATGCTTCCAGCACCTTGTTGAATCTATGCCACGAAGAATTGAGGCAGTTCTGAAGGCAAAAGGGGGTCCAACCCGTTACTAGCATGGGGTACCTAATAAAGTGGCCGGTGAGTGTATATGAAACGTAAAAACGACAATAACAACAAAATGAAAATATATAAAAGAAGTAAAGACCTGTGCAGGTAAACATATAGGAGTCTCTTTAATTTTTGGACCGCTGGTTTGTTTCCATATTAGATAATGGTTAGCTGACTGGGCTAGTTTCATGGCTTTAAAAATTTATTTATTTAACTAAACAGGTGCAGAAGAATTAAAGATGAGTTCATATTCGTAGTAGACATGAAACATGCAGAAGGTGAGCTCTGCAGCCTTTTGTTTTGTGGTGAATTCAAGAATGAAAAGTGCTCTCACTCTTCTTCGCACTTCTCTGCATTTAATGTGGGGTTAATTAAAACCCCTATAAAAGTCAAAGTGATCTCAGGCCCAAATTATAATTGCTCACTATTTCTTGTTAGAGTACGCATGCAACCTGCTGTGTTGCATAAAATCCAGGAGACATCTGGCTGTGCTGAATTAAAGCAATCTGTGCATTTTGTCGTCTGAAATAAACAGAAAATTTTTAATTTACAGAAATCCCTCGTTGAGTTCAAGCTGTAGGAAAAGCTAGCTTTAATTTTCCCCATATGATGATAGAAAACCAGGAATACAAATGCTCCTGAAAATAGGCTAAACGGAGGGGAAAAAAACTGATAATGAGTGCTAAAAATAGAGGCAACATTTCATGCAAGCATGCTAACACAGATGACAAGAAATGAGGGCAGAGCTTGAGGTAGCATGCAAGAGTCTATATGCTGCTCAGTGTGTTTGTGAGAGAATGGAAGTGACGCCACTTATATCTCATCACTATGAAAGAGAGTAAAAGATTGGATAAATGTGTTTTTTTATGAGCTGTGGGTTTAGCTACTGTAGGGTTAAGGGGCTTTTTCAGAAAATATGAGAAGAGGGGTCAATGCTCTAGCTGTGTACTTATATGAAGCGGCCTCAGATCAGTCACTGAACATTACAGGCTTTATCGTGCACATTGATAACGTAAAGTAATCTCACATTGTTTTTTTTTTATTAAATCTCACATAGATTATTATCATGATTGGAAAGGCAAGACAAGGCAAGTTTATTTGCATAGCACAAGTCATTACATGGACAATGCAAAGTGCTTTACAGGAATTATATAATAAAATAGAAGAAAAATAAAAGAAAATTAAGTAAAAAACAATGTTTCCAGACTTCATGGCATCGACCATGCTCTTTACTTATGAGACAAATAAATATCACGATTGTCGTCCAAAGCATGAGCCTGATTAGAACACTGAGAAGCTCAGAGCCCCGAGATCAGAGAACATGACAAACAACATACAGGTGCATCAGGTCAGAAGGCACCTGACTATTTGTAGGTGAACTTCAAGACCTTACAAACTGATGGGACAACCAAGAGATGTCAATGCTGCTCTAAGGGGATCCTATTTCCCAGCTGTGGTTAAAATATAGGCAGCAGTAATTTCAAGCATTTGCAAACATCTAAAACCTTTCCTCTGTAACCCAGGAAGAAAGGCATAACAACCATCAATGTGCAAAGAAAAAAATGCTAATAAATGATGATTTCAGCATTATTTCTATTAAAGCACAGTTCTTGTTTGTTCTTTTCATGTGACTCCAAATAGAGGTCCTCACACAGTCTGGTTCTGCTGAAGGTTTCCTCTCCACTCTCCCTGCTTGCTTGCTTGCTTGATGTGAGGGATTGCTGTCAAGTCCTGCTAGTCATTAGCTAAATTTAAAAGGACACTAATAATCAATTAAAGACTTGAACTGATCAAAAATGTTTAAACAATAAAGGGCTGGTCCATCTTCCGCAGCAGTGTATCACAGTGAGCTTGTTACAGACATTTTTGATTTATGCCCAATTTTGAAACATGGTCTGCGCTATGTTATTCCACGCCACAACACAAGAGGGACAATCAGGAACTACCTGTCGGACTAAACACGGCCGAGGTGGTGAGGAAGTGAGGGTACGTTTGTGCGACAGCAGAGGGACATGAGGGCGAAAAATAGCGGGGATCCAGGTGTAAAAAGGGTCCCAGCGTTCTCGCGCACCTCGCTCTTCTAGCTGGTCAAACTTCATGAGTCGTTTTTCCACAATGGCGGTCATACAAACAAAACAAGCAGTAAAGGTACCAAACAGGAAATATACATAGTGTAGAGCGGATGTAGATTTGACCAATCAGAGGCCTCCTGTCTGTGGCACTATGTGTGGTCACCTACAATTTTGGAGAGGTGCAGCAGAGCGTCTACAGAGGGGGCAGTGCCGTCTCTGAGTTCACTGTGACATCTACGCAGACAACCTAGTTTCGAAGTATAAATCAGCCTTTAAGACTGACTGTTCTAAAGAAAGGGGTGTTTTTTTCCGATCCCCATTCCGATTGGTATCCAAGCACTCCCATTCGGATCTTTGGAGCATCATAATCTCCTCGGCGCATGCGTGAAACTTCATCATGATTTAATGGGAAAATTAAGCAGGCACATGCTTAATTGATTATGATCAAACACTTGGTAGATATATGCACACATCATGATTGGAGGATTTTATTAAGTGTCCATGTAAACCGAGATTTAGAATTTCCAATAAACCAAGGTTTGGATCGGATTGGGGAAATTTTACGTAGCCGATGAATCAAAGCAATCAGTGGGTTTTCCTTAGATAGAAAAACATTGAAACAATCTAACTGGATGATCTGATTGAACTCTCTCTGTAAAGTGCCTGTAGATGACATGTGTTGTGAATTGATGCTATATAACTGAAAACCACACATCCAATACTCTTTACTTATCTCTGCATGAAAGGACTTAATCATTAGGTTTCAAGGTAAAGTTTTGCGAAAAGTGATGCCATTTTTGAGTCCCAATGATCATCAAATCAGTCGCATTAGCATTAAAAAACAGGAAATTATTACATAACCAGCATCAAGCATCTAAGTTTAAATAGACAGGCACAGCTTCATATGGTTACAGATAGATATATCTGCAGATCATCTGAAAAGCAGTAAAAGATTAGATTTTTTTTTAAAAAGACCAAGAGGGAAAATAAGAATGGGCCGAGCACAGTCCCTTGATGGACAAAAAGCCTCACAGTCTACATCTCAGAGAGATCTGTTTTTAAAACTAACATTCTGGGATATAAGCAACTCTAACGCTTTAAGCCATATGAGAACATTCTCCACTTCTAGTCATGACATGATTGGAACATAAGTATGGTGTATGAATAGCATTTGAGTTTCCTTCTGAGTCTCTTTAGATAAAAGGACACAAAAATAACTCCTCTGTGTTGTTCAAAAAACAATAATATGAACTGACTGTTGTGTAGCTGTTCTCTTAATCAGGCTCTCTGCTATGGAAACATGGAGTCACACACTTTGCAGTGGCAGATATCATACTGGGAACCACAGAAAATAATCTCTCGGTTGTTATTAACTTAGAAATAAATGCCCTCCAGGGTGCATATAAACATCAGAGCTGAAGCAGGTGGACGCTGTATGGAGGGGAGCGTAGGAAAGCAGCAGTTATGCATCCTTGTTAAATAGGCCGCCATTTCAGCGCAGTAAGAGGACGTGATGGCTGTGGGTGAGGTGAACAGCTAATAGAGCAGTGTTTGTCACGGCAGAACCAGACATGTCATGTCATTCCTCTGTGACAACAGAAGCTGCAGTGGGAGGAGTAAGAACAGGGACGTGTGAGTGAAGCCTGAGGGATATCCAAATTCACCTGACAGATGAGCAGAATACAGCACACACACGCAGGGTATGTTGCTATGGTAACAGTGAATGTTGCTGTGGAAAATGTGCACAAAAGTAATGATAAAGTTGCTATGCTCAGCTCAGTAGATGGTTCTCCCATATGGATCTGCTTCTCAAAGGCCTCAGATTCTCAACGGCACTAAGAAAGTGTATCTAATGGGTGCAGGAGACTTCGGAAGGTTGGGCTTTCATAGGTGGAGCACTGTGGAGTAGTTAATTCTAAGTTTTTTCTACTGAGCAGGTTGCGCAAAGGGTACAGTGATTGTCAGGTGCAAACCTGCAGTAAATACATAAATGCGCTGCAAGCACAAAAGCGACTATAAACAAGAAAATTAGACATGCAAAAATACAATCATACAAACACACATAACACATTCAAAAGGCATGCAGGAACTGCAGATTTGAGGAACTTTGGATAGAGCAAATTGAGACAAAAAAATTTTTAACCTAAAACCAAAAAAATTAAGAATTTCCTCCTAAAGGTGCCAAAAATGCAATTCCGTGCCATCTACCTGTACCTGTGTAATGAGAATAAAGTTGAATCTAATCTAATCTATTTTAAAATCTAATAATTACTGCTTTAAGTGGGTTGCTGTATCAGCTAAAGGCATGTTTTACAGTCTCTAAACTGCAGTTAATGATTAATCGATTACTGAATTAATCACGATTATTTCAATAATAAATAGATCACGATTAATCCAATTAATTGTTTCAGCCCTAATATATACGTCTGTCTTATTACCATTTACACCAAACGAAACAGTCCCACAGGTGATAACATATTCACATAACCTATTTTCTATAACTCTTGCTTTAATAAGTAAAAAAAAACTGGCATGAATCATATTATTATGAAACAGAAATGTTGAATGATTACAGTTTGGCCTATATTTTTCATTTTGGGATTTAGATGTAATAACTTCTTTTTTTTTCCATGGAGATCTGTGTCTCTAGATGCTTCCTTAACAAACAAAGCTTATCAGAAATGGTGCTTCGTAGATGTGGATATTTGGAAAAATGCATACATGGTTTACTGTTTGAGACCGTGACTTTTTATTCCAGGTTTGGCAGTGGTTCAATTCCGCCCTATGTGAGATATAAAGCCCTTCCGATGCATAATTATTCTTGCGTGAATGTTTTGTGTAACGTGTGATGGACTGGCAACCCGTCCAGGATGAAATCTGCCTTATGCAACTTCACTGCTGAAGATGGGTACCTGCTCCCTGTAACATTAATTGAATCAGCTTTTTTTTTGTAATGGATGGATTTTTTAAATTTACATTGGTTTGGAAAGTCTGCTTAAATTAAGAGCATTGTTGCTCTGTTTTAAAGCTATAATTGGATGGAAGTGACAGTGAAATGAAAATGCTTTAGATCTTAAGAATATAACACAATCTGTCAAATGTGCAAACTACAAACACCTAATTATCTTCCAAACTATACCTAGAAAGTGATGTCAGCAGCATTTTAAAAGTTGATTAAAGTGGTCACGACAATTTATGTAATGTTAGAAAAGCTTCCCGTCGCTAATTAGTTAGTTTCTGGCAACTGATCTATTGAGATAATGAGAGGAGATTTAACTTCTTTCCAACATAGTATCTCCAAAGATCTCTTTCACAAAGAAAACGGCCAAAACCTGTAGCTGCACATACAAAATCTTTAGTCTTAAGTGCTGAACTGCATTAGTCAGAATGCAAAGAAAAAAATCTTCTCATCAGCATGTCTTGAAAACAGCTACTAGACATACATGTACAACATTGTCACCTACATGTGAGTTACTCCAGCTCACACCTTAAGATCCAATGAAGGACTTTAGACACCTTGGTACAAATATAGCTGAGCTAATGATTTTACATACGGTTTTAAAAGCAGTTAGTTGTGAATAACATACATTTTATTTTATTTGAAGGACAAAAAATATTTACAGTAAATGTAAAAAAAAAACACTTTTGATACAAGTAGACCAAGATCTTCTCCTGCATTGAATATCAATTTTGTTTCCAACTCTCAATCTGTCTTTTTCCCTCGCTTGTTTCTATTAATCAGCAGTTCACATATATACTAATCATAGGTGTGAATGTCACATTAGTTTTAGGCTTTTATTAATGACCTTAAACTGTTTTTCTCTAGGCGTGTCCACCTGCAGAACTGATCAATACCAATACTAACCTGATATATCAGCAATATCCATCCATACATTTTCTGGCACGCTTAATCCCAAGTGAGATGCTGGTTCCTATCTCCAGCTGTCTACGGGCGAGAGGTACATTGGGTCGCCAGTCCATCGCAAGGCAACACAGAGACGAACAGGAAAAAATAACCATTCACGCACACACTCACACCTAAGGAGAATTTAGAGAAGCCAATTAGCCTAACCATCATGTTTTTGGACTGTGGGATGAAGCCGGAGTACCCAGAGAGAACCCACACCTGCTCAGGGAGAACATGCAAACTCCATGCAGAAAGACCAAGGGCCAGGAATTGAACCCACAACCTTTTTGCTGCAAGTCAGCAGTGCTATCCACTGCTCCACTGAGCAGCCATTCAGCAATATATATTTATATTTATACAGCAATATATATCAATATTTAAACTAAAAAAATTTTTTGTTTATTTTCTTTAATTGTCAACAATTATAGGCATGAGACACTGACCCATTTATTATTATTGTTTATAGAGGCTTCAGATAACCCGATTTTCAGGCAGAAACTGAGCTAGGGCCAGGCTGAACAGACTTAAAGCAGACTTGAGAAGAGAGACTGATCCAGCTAGTGAGAGACTGAGGAGGCTAAAAGATTGCAAGGTGTTTTACACCTATGGGTACATCCATTGCTTCAACTGACACAAGTCAGGCATCACAGGTCATGAAATTATTTAGAGATTGTTCACAGTTTTCAGCTCTACAGTATGACAACATGCACAAAGAAGTCATTATTAATGATTAAAAGATCTGGTGACTGACACATTACACTCCTCTGCAGAGATGACCAGAATGTTGGGTACAGTTGGGAAAGCTGTAGGGAGTGAGATACTCCAAACACTCTGTTCATAACATTTTGTGCAGAACGTTGACACCACAAGCATAAATCAGCCTTTAGGTTTTGGTAAGAGTCATGAGAGGATAGTGAAAGCTTACTGTTGATTGGAATTACTTATAGAATACTTTTTCTTCTCAACCACATTTTTTTTAGATGTGTTTTTCAGTTTTTGCCCTGCTTCTTTCTCCCCTCCTTGCGGAGCACGGGCCAATAGCCTTTCAGAATATGCATCCATTCATTAATTGTCTTCCTGCATGCTGCAAAGGGTCCCACATATTGTAAACAGAGGAGTAGTTGTGTGGTGTACTTTTTGTCACTTTTAACAACAAATAACAAGGCAAGGCAAGTTTATTTGTATAAAACATTTATGTTCATGGTAGTATTATCTCTCTGAGACTATGGTTGATATCGGAGCTTGGTTTTAACACTTCTCACTGTATTTAGTGGGTTTTCATTAAATCCATCTGTTACTTCATTGTTTAATTGGATATGTTACCTTCACATTGTGTCAAAAAATATATGATTATTAATTTTTTTCCTATATTACTAATAGTTTACCCATCTGGTCTTAGATTAGTGTTGCAACATTTTTTGGCTCTGTTACCCGATACCCGATTGCTGGCTGTGCAGCATTGGTCGATACTACCATACCGATACCATCTGTTTTAAATTGATGTGTGTGTATATATGGAGAACTGCATACTAATTGGATGTAAAATAATCGCCATCATGGCTTTGTCAAGCTGCTGTCTACCTTTGTGATGCAGGAAAAAGACTAATACAGTCTTGCTGTTTGTGTTCAGCACAAACAGCACAAACAGCAAGCTTACAAAAATGTTATTAATTTGTCACTGTCAAAAATAATGGATGGAAAAATAAATAGAAACATTTTTACTAACCATGACTGAAAGTTGAGATCCTTCTCCTTCTCTACCAGAACATAAAATACACAACATAACTGCGCTCTCTCCTAGTTCACATATTTCTGTTACAGTTTGCTCAGTCATCTATCTAATGCCTCCTAAAAAACAGTTTAGTTGAGAACGATCTTCATAATTGCAATAGGACAAACACATTCTGCACAGCCACCTTCAACATACCTACTTGGAATATATCTGTTGCCATATATTTCTAAAAATCGTTTTTTATTGTTTTAATAATATGAACTTTTTTTTTTTTAATTAAGCCGTAACCACTGACTTTAAAAACTTTAAATAATTGTGGCCTGAAGAACATCAGATCCTAAAACAATTGATTAGAAAAGAGCAGAAGTCAAAGTTGGATTGGATTATTACAGAATAATAGAGAAGTTGGTCCCTGGTGGAGGATATCGATCAGAATCTCATAGTTTAGAAACTCAAGCTACACACTTCAGGGACTAGTGGGCGGTTTGCAGAGCTTGGCTGTGAAGTTCGATGTCTATTTCATGTGCCTGAACATGAACAGTGAGTCCTCCTGTTTCTTACAACAAGTTCCAGTTTACATTTTTGGACTTTTAATGCTGGAGCTGTATTTTGGGAATGTGTGGGTGAATGTCTTGAAAAAAACATTTCTTCTTCCATTATAATCTAAGATCAGATATGCTGAAGCAGCGTATGGTCATTCTGGTTGATAGAGAAAAGATCTTCCCCAAATGAGCATTTGCTTATTTCTAGCAGTGTTTTTGATTTTGACATTTTAATCTAATAACCATTGTGTGTCAAACAATGCAACTCTGCAATATTATGATGAATTGTTACTGCCATAGTTTTTTTTGTAAAGCTTCTGACCAACAACCTGAGAGTTTAGGAGACTCAGAGGATGTAAACGATATGTTGAAAATGGGTTGGATCCAGAAGAACAGCAAAGTTTCCGGATGCTGCGGCACTAAAGAGAAGTCTGAGGCTTTTTTGCATTGGGTTGATTAGAACAGTTCTATGGGGTGAATTTTGTTCCATTATTGTTGCAAGCTGGGAACAAATTTTGTAAATGGAAATTAGAAAGAAAGAAATTAGATTTTGAATAACGTCTTAATTAGTGGTGTAATGATTCATTTAAATAATTATTTAATTCCTGGACGATTTTGGTTAATTTACAACGATCCATTTCGACTCATTGACTTCAAATTGATTCAGTAAATCTTTAGCCAAAATGTAACCAGTTTGACTATGAAAAAAATACCTATTCACTGGAAATCTCCTAGAATTTTGTTGTCAGGGAATTTGGGGATAAATGAAATAAAGATGGACAAAACATGTAATAAAAAAATAATGGCAAATACATTCCCTTTTTATTTTATGTTTTACTAACAATCCAGATTAAATCCTCTCCATAGGAGCTTTGTTGCATTATTTTCAGTGATTAAGCATTTTTGAATAAAGGTGCACTTAGTGCAAAATATATTTAAATTTTCCATTAGAAAGTATTACAACTTTAACATAAAAGTGTAACCAGCATCTCTTCAGATTGAATCAAAAGTGGGTTTACCTACTGTTTTTAAACATACAAATATTACTAATAGAACGTTAATATAAAACGAAGAAAGCAGCTGACATGGCTTCAGGTTATTTGTGCAGTGTTTGAACCTGTTGTTACTGTCATTTTTATATTGAAACAGCAAAGCACTAGAAACCAAATAGTAAAACAATGATGTC
>NW_015150736.1:463088-463338 GCF_000732505.1 Cyprinodon variegatus
ATAATTTCCCAAAATAATTGAATTATTTTAGTTGTATTTAAGGCCATCTGACCAATGGCTGAAGACTCTCTTATTAGATCAGTAACACAGAGAGAGCTGTTCAATAGAATAATGAAAAAGAAAATGATAGCATTACTTTTAGCCTAGTTGAACTCACTAAAACATAAAGTACACCTTCGTTAAATTTTAGTTCAAGATTTTATCCTCATGCTGTATTTAAAAAAAAAAAAACAGACACACAACATTAATA
>NW_015150736.1:465671-467213 GCF_000732505.1 Cyprinodon variegatus
GCTGTTCAATAGAATAATGAAAAAGAAAATGATAGCATTACTTTTAGCCCAGTTGAACTCACTGAAACATAAAGTACACCTTCGTTAAATTTTAGTTCAAGATTTTATCCTCATGCTGTATTTAAACAAAAAACACACACACAACATTAATAAATGCAGAAAATATATATAATTTCATATACAGGTTTACATTTTGTATATAAATCTTGCCCTTCTGAGGCTTTGCAAAGATAAATGTGTTTTGCATGGTCCAATATTGTGTCACAAACCTAACTATTAGTCAGCTTTATATTTTTTTAATATATAAAAACTTTTTATTTTCTGAAAATGTGTTGATTTAAGAGTAACTATGCAAATTAACAAACACCTAGAAAAAGTAGACTATATTCTAGCTGTCTTTATCCATGTTGGTTCAGATCCTGATGTTTGAAAAAGGAGGCAGGGAAAGCAGAATAAAGCATTAGCCTCGCTGCATGCAGTTAGCCAAACCTTTTTGCTAAACAAGGTCCTGGAAAAGGACGGTTCTTGCGCCATTTCTCTCTCTCTCTCTCTCTCTCTCTCTCTCTCTCCAACGCGTCTCCAACCCCCGTGACTTGACCTGTCAATCAACTGCAAAACATCTGCGCTGTGGCGGGAGGTGGTGAGCAAATACACTTCCTGTCACCTCAGGGCGCAGCCTAGCTGTACCCAGAGCTCTCCTATACCTTTGTATTGCAGAAGATCTGTTGCGCATGCACAACTTTTAACGAGAGTCAATGGGCAAAGATTTTTGCGCCGTAGGACGGAAAAACGTCACCAATCCGACGAAAAAATGAATGACGCTTTACTAGTCATTAAAGATTAAAAATGTATCTTGCACATCTAAGAAATACATATGAATATATTTCAAAATATTTTAAATGTTATTTTAAAATTAAATTATAAAAAAATATATATTTTTTTAAAGTCTTAATAAGGGTCATTGGGTGGATGGGGCGGCGCCCTGGCGCCCTCTATTGACATTTAAAACTACATTGTTAAACTATGTTTCAGTTTAAAACAGCATCTACAGAATCCATGTCTGCATGTATCCCTGAGTCTGAACCAGAAGCTCCACCAGTTCTCCCTGTAGGCATCAATTACCACGTTGTATTTTCCCCCAGTGAGTGCAATGCATTATCAGGGGAGTCCCTGCTGCAGTTTGACTGAGGAACAATTGTTTCATGCACTCAGTGCTCTTATCTGGATTTAGTGGTATCTGGTGCGCCTGTAGAAGCCAACATGCCTGCCGGTTGCTGTTTCTCTGGTCTAACTAGCCACTTCACGTTATCTGATTGGCTGGCTTCAAATTAATCATTCATTACTCTTGAGTCAATGTAGCACACTTACAAACTAGGTCATTGGAAACAAATGAAGGTGCCCAGAGACCTGATGGCGACGGACATCCCACTAAAGTCTGTCGACCTACAGCATCGATAGGTTTACCATTGAATCATACCTTCACTTATTATGGTAGGACTCATTGGTTTCTGGATTATAAACCTACTTTTTGTAACCAGAAAT
>NW_015150736.1:468953-470014 GCF_000732505.1 Cyprinodon variegatus
GTACCACACATGATCTTCCTTTTTTGGCAGTTTGTTGTCTTAAATGTGATTGTTACAAGTTTTAATATACACAACAAATGTTTCAAAGACATCAACAGATGTATGTGACTGTGGTCCAGAATATAAGTAGTGATATTAGAAAATATATCTATATACAGAATATAAACAACTATTAAATAAATTTTGACTGGTCCAAAATACATTAATATTTACTCTGGTTATGATTCCAATCTTGACATGAAAGGATTCTGCACAAATAGGAATAGATGATTGAAGTCTAGTGCTAGATGCTAGTAGCTCTGTGATAAAGCTGAGAATTGGTTTCTATTCTGTGCTCCATTTTTCAGAATCAAGGTAAATAAACAAAACAAAGAAACTAAAAAAGCCAGTTAAAATATCACACAGGTATGGCAGGCCGTTTTAGGCATTTATTAAAATCACACTCGTCTCTGTTTAATTTTTAGATCACAAAAACATGATTCTTCTTGGTCGCAATTACATTTCCATTGTCAGAAATGTAATAATAGATTTCCTTAATTAAGAATTAAGTGTCACCATGGGTCGTTCTAGACAAGGGCCAACAGGGGGCCCTTGTAAAGGTCCCTGTAGTGAAGACATAAAACTAACCAAAGTTGCGATAAATAAATGATGATACATGCTGGAACAAAAACCGAAAATGATGGGTCCATTTCACAAGTTTTGTTTTTATTTTTTACTGTTTTATTTCAACGATGTTTGGAAAATTGAAGTTGTTGCAATTTTAGCTGAAGTCATATTGAGCTAGCTCACATTTTCAATCTGCTATATCTGAGGTTTCCTGAGCTGCAAATGATTTTTTTATTTTTTTTTTTGTTCTTTTAATATTTCAATGATAAACCATTGTACTGTTTTTTGTTTAATTATTTTGTTTGGTGCTCCTATGAAAAAACAACTGACAAAATCCATTTTATCAACGAGCCATTTGTATGAGATTCTGATCTGTTCATTAGAAGTTAACATTCCCAGGGCAAAGGTTTACAAAGATTCTTTGAACTGCATGAGGGTTTATCAGACGTTTTTTT
>NW_015150736.1:470085-477350 GCF_000732505.1 Cyprinodon variegatus
TTAGGTACACCGGTCATTGACCTTGACCAAGGCACCTTTCAGTAGAACTGCAGTCAGTCCCTGGACTTACCTGAAGCGTTAGTTTTTGAAGTCCCTCAAATCGAGTTGTCCTTGCCGCCTGGCCGTGATGCTGATTTAGAACAGCGTCACCTGCTCCGCTAGGTCGAAAATGTCATGTTTAGGTTTACAGACTCTGAATAAGAGTAATCACGGAGGCAAGAATCAGTTAAAGGGTTTTTATTGAAGGTTTGAGGCTGTACAGAGGGAAGTCCGGCAGGCAGGGTTTTCTGGGTTCTGCTGGAAGAGGTTCGGTGAGAGGTGAGACACAGTTCGGTGCTGGTTTGAAAAGTAAGGGATGTTTGTGACTCACAGAGAGGGCGGCTTGGTGTCTGTCTTGGAAGGATGGTGACCAGTGGTCTAGGCAAATGGTGCAGGTCCGGTGGGTGAGATCTGACGGTGGAGTCAGAGGGTGGACAGGCAGGCGAGCTCAGGCAGGAGGGCTTTAAGCAGTTCAGAAGCCCGTAGCCTCACTGGTTCCTGGAGGCTGACTGAAACGTCTCTGAAAGGAGTCCAGAGCGAAGAGGTCTCTGTGGAGTGGTTTCAGGCTTGGGATCCTGGGTTCTGAGAAAAGGAGCAAGAGAGTGTGGGGTTAGATTTAGGTAAAGCTAAGAAGCAAGGCTTGGTAAAAGATCAGTTGTACCACGCTGGAGCATTAAGGAACTGACGCCCTCCTCCTGGTTCCAGCTCCTTAAGATGGGTGGAAATCAGCTAGATGAAGAGCACCTGCCCGTCCAGCCCTGCTGAGGAGAGAAAAAGGGAAAAACCGGCCTGCACCCAGGCCTAGGAGTATGACATAAATTAAATTGCGTATGCCCTCTTGGCCACCGTTATCTGGTCTTGCTACTTGGTCTTGCTCCTAAGCGCACAACCAAATGTTAAAAGGGCAATATTATTGCCATTACTGTTAATATATGATACACATTCAATCATAAAATGTCTCAGGGACTGGTATGGGGAGATGGCCATTTAAGAAGTGGGATGCCATCCCCCCTCAACTCCAGTACTGGTTGCGGGCCTCAACTGTTTGACCTGCATTTTTGACAAAATAAACAGCTTAAACTTGTCCCTTTCCGCCTTAAACACAAATGTTTTATTCTCTCTGATACGGTCACTGTATTTGATAGAAAACTAGAGAGGTATGCTGTGCGAGTGGATGCGATCCTGAAGACCTTATGGAGCGCTACCATTCAAACTGTGAAACAAACTATTGCCTCTCACCCCTGGAACCTCCTTGAAAGTTTCAATAAGTATTTTACAAATGAGGACACACCTGAAATACCAGCCGTTCTTCATCTTCTTCCTGCATCGCCTGTCATCTCAGCTACAGCACGTCCTGCTCCATCTCTCCTCTGATCCCACATTACAGACTGCTTTCTCTGCATGTGTGCTGGAAGACTTTCGGTTGTCAGTAGCAACAGAGTACGCAGCACTGTCAAAAGCTGCTACTGATGGTCTGTTTCCATTTGCATCCACATATCTGTCCGAAAAGACCTTTTCTGCTCTGACGTTCATGAAAAACACAAACGGATGCCAACTCCTCAGAGTTGAGAGTGATCTCCGTGTGGCCGTGTTTAACATACAGCTGCTCTGTTCAAACAAGCAAGGCCAGTCGTCTCATTAAATAGTTGCAGAAAAACATTTCTGCTTTTGACCAGGAAGTGTTTTTTTCTTCCTTTTCTTCATGTTTAAGTTTTTGGAAACATAGATCTATGATATTAAAAATGCTGTTTTAAAAAATGTAGTTTACATTTTAACCACAAACCGATGCCTTCCAATTAAACATTCATTTACCAAAATATATAATATATTCTATAATATGTGTTTTTATATCACATGGCTTCAATGAGAATGCTTGTGTGAATTGGATACATATTTTCATGTTTTATGTAGACTTCTTTCCATAATATGTGGGCTATTTTTTTCATAGGTGATGCTCACACTTTGAAAATCACAATGAAAGGTTGTTGTTTTTTTTCAAGTTGAGACATTTCTAGTTTCTATAGCAAACAGTGAGGGTGAGAAGGAAGGAATGACAAGAGGCGAGATTTGTTGAAGGAGGAGTTATAGAAAGAACAATTGGCTCACAAGTGAAGGAGGCAACTGAAAGTGCAACAGGGGAAGAAATTACCAAAAATGAGGAAAATGATAATGAGAAAATGATGAGAAGGAAGGCAGGCAATCCAAACCACCTGATACGTGTCTATTGTCAGTGTTAATGCCAGTGCAGATATTTTTAATGTAGTTGTTTTTATTCAGTATGACAATCCTCATCCTGAGCTCTTCTAAGCGTCTGAAATCAGCCCTATAATGTAATTTCAATTATTTTTCTGAAATGGTCTCCTGCATTTATGTATTTCTCTATTTTGTAAAAAGTCTCTTGGTTTATTTGTTTGTTTGATTTGCTTCCTAGAAGAGAAAATGACACAGTAAAACATTTTAATATATATATATTTTTTAATGTTTTGATGATTTAATTTTAATATAAGAGATTGCTCACGTATTTTGATGAAGAGGTCATGCATTGCCACCCTGCCTAGCGTTTTTGCATTTTCTGCAACAGGAAATTAGAGCATTATTGCTACATATTATGAGATGTTTAAATAAACTAATGCATTTTTTTAGGTGCCTGATCTACCAATTCAATGATTCACTTTACAATTGGTTTATTTATATAGTGTGAAATCACAACACATGTCATCTTAAGGCACTTTAAAGAGGATATTTGGTCAGATCATCTGGTCTGATTGATTTAAGGTTTCTATCTAAGGTAAACCAGCTGATTCCATCCGATCATTGACTGCAGGTTTCATGCCTCCTGAATGAGCATATGGTGACAGTAGACATCCACTTGCATTATGTCGTCAATTCTGCAGCAATCTCTGAGCCCAGGCATAAAAGCAGCGACAGTGGAGAGGAAAAACTCTCTTTCAACAGGAAGAAACATCCAGCTGAACCATGCTCAGTGTGAGCAGCCATCTGATGAAAATATAGAATTAGACACACAAAGGGAACATGGAAGCATTGACCTATGAATACTTTCCATGTTAGAAAAGGTAACGGTGAACTAGTTTCACAGGTGGCTCTGTCAAAGAAACAGCAGACGAGCTGTGAGCCAGTTTTCAGGTCAAAAGGGAAGAACGAAAGCACACAATTAGGGGTTGAACTAGCATATACTGCAGAATGGGAGAATAGAGATAGAATGAAGCAGAATGATGAAAAGGGGTCCCTATGTCCTCCAGCAGTCTAAGCCTATAGCAGCATAACTATAGAGATAGCTCAGGATAACCTGAGCCTCTCTAACTATAAGCTTTATCAAAAAGGAAAGTTTTAAGCCTAGCCTTAAAAGTAGACAGGGTGTCTGCCTCACGGACTAAAACTGGTAGTTGGTTCCACAGGAGAGGAGCCTGATAACTAAAAGATCTGATTGATCCCATTCTATTTTTAGAAATTCTAGGAACAACTAATATAAACCTGCAGATTAAGTGTGAGGTGCCCTGTTAGGAACATGACATACTTGATATGCTTGATGTAATACATATATTTTTATGACCAATGTGTAAATTTGATGCCTCTTGGCCAGGACTTTCTTGAAAAAAGGTTTTTAATCTTAATGGTATTTTTTAACTAGTTAGTTAAGGTTTAAAAAAAATTAAAAAAGGAATGATCAGATCTCTGCTATCAGATGGAGCTTGGTCACTGAAGGCTTTATATGTGACAAAGAGGATTTTAAATTCTGTTCTGGTTTTAACTATAAAGTTCACTTGGATTATATAAAAAATTACTTATTTGTAGTTAATTTTTAGAGTTAAGATAAAGCTATAAAATAAATTCCTCTAATATTAGACATTTTCTGGTGCTTTTTTTTGTTTTGTTTTTTTATTGAATATTATCCATCTTTGCCTTTTCCTATGATTGAGTAGCAGCTAGAGATATTTCCAAACACCCACATTTTTTGAAGATGCGTAAAAGAATTGGAGCAACTAGTGGGGAAGGGGCAATATTGTGTTAAGCGATGGTCCATATACTTTAGCTGAAACCCCTCCAATTACCTGATCTGGCATCTGTTAAAAACCTTTTAAGCTATGCTAATTTTATGATTGAGATCTTTTGCATTATTGGATCATAAAACACCATAAACCTTCCCTTCTGGTAAGTGGTTCCTAAATGAGATACTTCCAATGACTGATCACGGATCCATGCTTTTTCCTCTGCTGTAGGAATGCCGATGTGATTATCTGTGTGATAGAATCTTTATTTTCCCTCTGGGTGAAGGCATCATAGCCTGCTGTGAAGAAATTTCTGCCTCGTCCAGTATATAGTTCACACACCTCCCCCCATCCATAACTGAGGCATGAGAAATGGCATCCAAATTAAATTACACAAGATGTAGAGCCCCATTGGGTACTGAGAGTTTATGTGGTTGTGGAATGGCTATGGAGAGAGATTCAGATCAAAAATACCAGCTATGAATTCAAGAAATTCAACTGTTTTATGTTACAGAGAAGAGTGAACAGGAAAAAAAATCCTCTAGGATTATTCCATGGAGATGGCATCCCCTCCCCCCATCTTCCATGTCTGCAAAGGACTTTCTTGGTGCCAAATAGAGGGCTGTATCGAGGCCCTCGTTTTGAAATCATTATGTTTGTTCTGTTTCCAGGGGCAACACATCTTTTCCTCCTTGTGTCTAATCCTAGCTTGTCTTTGAGATCTCTTCCATTTGGAGAGCCTGCCTGTTAGTGCCACTCTGACACTGCTTTATGCTTATGTCAGATATGCAGCTTTGCTGCTTGGAAAACACACTGCCTACCTATAAAGGTCATACAGTAGCTGCAACTTTTGTCATCACTAATTCTTCTAACATAATACAGAATACATTCACAGAACATCTTGAGCGGTGCAGATTAAAAGTATATATTTTACTGACGAAAAGAAATACAATTCATACAGTAAATAATTACTTTATTGAGTTTGATGGTTCTAAAATGTATAAAAATGTACTTCTGGTTATGATGCAAACATCGGCATGAAAGGATTCTGCACCAATAGGAAAAGGAGGTCGATGTCAGGTGACATAGAGCTCAGGTGTCGCCAAACCCAAGTAGCTCTGTAATAGAGCTGAGCCAGGCTTCTTCTCTGCGTTACATTTCTCAGATTAAACCCATAGCACACCAAAAAAAGCAAAATGAGGGGGAATATTGGTCGAGCAAAGGGGCTTTTATATGCAACAGACTCTGAGACAAAAAGGGAGATGGATAAAGGGAAAGAGAAGAAGAATTAAGAGGTGAGAGAAACAGTTTGACAGGAAGAGAAAAAAGAGAAAAAATCAACAAAGAAAAACATTATAGAAAATATTTAGTAGCTCATAAAAAATAAAAAGATAAAGGAAAGGGGCTAAGAGGCCATGTTGCTAACCAAAGGTTAGCATTAGTTTGGTTGCTGCACTGTTTCTGGGCCCCATTTCAGAAAGAGGGATAAAACAGAAGGACTCCGGTCAGTTTTAATCACACCATGCAGATACCTTAATCGGCTCACCTTCACACACCCGTTACTTTAGAGACATCCTCTGTTTTCTCAAACTAGGGTAGCCAACTTCATGAAAAAATAAAAAGGGACACCTCATGTGCGTGCCAGCTGACCCGATTGCCTTTACCTCTCCTGGTGTGGTGATTTTCTTTCTAGCCCCCCTTTGTGTGTAAAATTATTTTTTTTAACTATTTGACTCAAATCTGCATTGAATTAGATGCATATTTGCAGTGTGCTTTATATTCATTATCACAGACTTTTTCCTCCCAGGTATTTGTTTTTTCATTCCTCCCTATATTTCTGCATCCTTTTTTCCCCCCGATAAAGTAGCATCGCTATGCAAAGGTGCACCACCCCCAAAAGCAGCATTTAAATTACTCCGTTCGTCCTCCGTACTGCTCTGTTGCCTCCCGCTATCTTCTCTGTGAGCAACACTTGGCTCAACAAATGGGATGGGGGTATTCTGGATTGTTACATATATGTTATCAGCACATTGGTCACAAGGCAGGACAGGGCCCAGGAAAAAGTTTACCTTAAGTTTCAGTTTAACGTGCCCTTGTTCTTCATTTTCCATTGGCTTTTTACTGAATATTTTTCACTCTCTCAGTAATATGGGACAAAGTGCATTCCTTTTCCACTAAATACAGGACAGGTACTTTTACTTCTAAATACAGAACAATTCCATTTTTCAAAGGAAAGTTGGCAACCCTATCTCAAACTGAAAAAAACAAAATCAGACTGTCAATGACCAGTACAAGAGGAATGTTTATGAATCTATGGGGACCATTCCTTGAGTATGTTAACAAGTTTGATATCTCACTTATTCCAGGCCCCAACGCTTAAAATGGACATACTGAGCATGATTTATCTGCAGAAGTTGGCTGTGGATATGTCTATTTAAGTTATTTAGATGAACATGTCTGTATTTCGCATTTCCTGTCTGACGTGTAGGTTTTTGCTTTTTTTTTGTTTGTCAGTTTGTTATTTGTTTGTATGTGTGGTGGTTTATTGTTGTCTTAGTGGTTATATTTGGTGCATTCATTGTTTACAAAATTCTTGGATTTTTGAGCTTCCAACTTCCAAAAATTTTGATTTAAATAAGTCATCTTTTCTTAAAATAAGTGATTTTTTTCTGAAATTTAGGAGATAAGTTAGACACTTTGCCAATGCAACAAGACCCTATACATTTAAAATAAGAAAAAACAACTGCATATTCTTATTTCTAGTGCATATTATCTAATTATCTTATTTTAGGTTTAACAACATACTCCTTCCATTGGCAAATCATCTTATTTACCTACTCAAATTAAGGGTAAATATACTTAATTTAAGAAATTTTTACTTATGCCTCGATTGTTTTTGCAGTGCAATTCCAGACACCAATGCCTTTTTTATTTATTTATTTATTTATCTATTTTTTATGTTGCTTCCCTTATTTAAAGCTACAATATTCAGATGACAACTGTCATGGTGGGGTGGGTTTGGGGTTTGACAGGAGGACCCAAATGCAGACTCAGGCTACGTTCACACTGCAGGCCTTGATGCTCAATCCCGATTTTTTTGCGAAATCCGATTTTTTTACGTTGCCGTTCACATTTCCAAATATATGCGACTTGTATGTGATCTCCTTGTGTGAACTGCAGTCATACAACGCCAGTGTCCCACATGCGCAGTAGAGGACG
>NW_015150736.1:478249-482928 GCF_000732505.1 Cyprinodon variegatus
TTCATTTCCAGGAAAAAGGATGTTTCATTAGAGGAATTAACCCGTAGAAACGCTTAAATCATTCAACAATTTGACAACATACATCAATATAATTAATTAAAAGAATTATCTTAAATCCAAACTGAGTGAAGCAATAATGAATGAGTGTGAATATTTTTATGGATTGTTCTCAACATTGTCCTTCCTTTTTTTGCAGGTGAATACACAGTGATGACAGCTCATTTCCACCTAAAGAGGAAGATTGGCTACTTTGTCATTCAAACGTACCTCCCATGCATCATGACAGTCATCCTTTCCCAGGTGTCCTTCTGGCTAAACAGAGAATCAGTGCCTGCTAGGACTGTGTTTGGTAAGTAAAGCACTACTTCATGTTCTAAACCCTCGTTAGATGAATATAACGCAACACCAATGTTATGATGGTTCAATCTCAAAGCTATTACAGTGTAAGGAAGTGGGATATAGGAGACCTTGCGGCTTTTAGAGTCAACCAGCTGTTAATGGACTGATCAGTCAGCTTAAAGTCATGTTAGTGGGCTAAGGGGTCATAAGATCTATCTATAGGGGGAACATTAAGGAGAGGACCAGTAATAGTGGATATTTATTCTCTAAAGCGCTTATAGAGGGTAAGAGGACGTAAATGCAATATATGAGAGAGTGCCTGGCTTCATGGGCAGCATTCTAATAATGTGATCAAAGGTGGATCATAAAACATCCTATTCTCATTTTCTAGGCGTGACCACCGTTCTAACGATGACTACTCTGAGCATCAGCGCCAGGAACTCCCTGCCTAAGGTTGCCTACGCCACCGCCATGGACTGGTTCATCGCTGTCTGTTACGCCTTCGTGTTCTCCGCTCTGATTGAGTTCGCAACAGTCAATTACTTCACAAAGCGAGGCTGGGCCTGGGATGGGAAGAGTGTAGTGAGTGAGAAGGTAATGGAGAAGAAATTCTGTGTAATGACAGCCTGCATTTTCAAAGACTGCTGCAGATTGAGGCTTCAGAGACATTTCCTGCAGTATTTATTTATTTAATAAAAAATTTAACTAATAAAAACATACTGCTCTAAATAAATTCTTAATAAATATTCAATAAAATAAATAAAGTTTCACATTAAACATAACAAAATGTATTTATTAAAAATGCATGTTTAGCCTATTTAGCTTTATTTGCTTAAAGATTTTACTTTAACCTTACTTATTTAAGATACATATATATAGATACATATATATGTATGAATTCATATGTATGTAAATACATATAGATGTATGTATATGAGAGATTTCTATATATTTATTATTTATTTTTATCTGAATTGATTTATTTAATAAGATTCATGTATTTACTTCAAGATATTCTAATATTAGTATTTAGTAAGTAAATAAGGTTTATCTATATAGCACCTATCAAAGACCAAAGCCTCAAAGTACTTCACAATACAGTTTGAAAACATAAATTATATATATTATATAAATGTAATAAACATAAATATGTTATTTACAATCATCTAAAAACTGAAAGCATTATAAATAATGGAATTATTATGGAGCGGGTCTTGCATTTATGGANACTGCTGCAGATTGAGGCTTCAGAGACATTTCCTGCAGTATTTATTTATTTAATAAAAAATTTAACTAATAAAAACATACTGCTCTAAATAAATTCTTAATAAATATTCAATAAAATAAATAAAGTTTCACATTAAACATAACAAAATGTATTTATTAAAAATGCATGTTTAGCCTATTTAGCTTTATTTGCTTAAAGATTTTACTTTAACCTTACTTATTTAAGATACATATATATAGATACATATATATGTATGAATTCATATGTATGTAAATACATATAGATGTATGTATATGAGAGATTTCTATATATTTATTATTTATTTTTATCTGAATTGATTTATTTAATAAGATTCATGTATTTACTTCAAGATATTCTAATATTAGTATTTAGTAAGTAAATAAGGTTTATCTATATAGCACCTATCAAAGACCAAAGCCTCAAAGTACTTCACAATACAGTTTGAAAACATAAATTATATATATTATATAAATGTAATAAACATAAATATGTTATTTACAATCATCTAAAAACTGAAAGCATTATAAATAATGGAATTATTATGGAGCGGGTCTTGCATTTATGGAAGCAGATATCTTTGCGCTATGGCAGCACAGAGAGGACAAATTAGTTTTTAGATATTTATGAAGGTGTTGTTTCAAAACTATTTGTTTATTGTAAGTGTGAATTTGAGGCTGTAGAGAGAGTTACAGTCTTAAGTTTTGTATTTGAAGAAAAAAAAAAATCACAAGTACAAATTTTTTTAACACCCGTTCAAATTTTAAGTACATGTACACAAATCCTGTTGTACAAGAAGCACATCAAAAACCTCTTACATTCTCAGTTTTGCTCCTAATGGTAGAGAACTATTGGTAGAGAACAAATTATTAGTGCATTTTAACTTTGGTGTTTTGTAACTGTAGATTTGTTTTTATCTTTCACAATTAAAAAAGAAAAAGTTACACCTCTTCAAATTCTTGAGTACAAGTACACAAACTGTGTTCTGTGAGTTCAACATCAAAAATGTCTTCCATTTAGTTTTGCTAAAGTTGATCTAAAACAAATGGTGCAAAACAAATTCAAACACGAGTATTAAATTTATTTATTTATTTTTTTTTTTTCCTTAACACAAATACAAATCAATGAATACAGCTGCATGAATCTGCTGCTGTGAGTCACCAATTCAACTTTACAAGTTACGCCTTCATTTTAACTTTTGACACAAATGTCACACTGATAAAAATTATCTCTTAATTGTGGGTAGTACCCTTGATCCGACAGCAGGGGGCGCAGCATGGGACAGCAGATTTGTAGAGATATTCATAAACATTCATAAGATACTATTTTTTAGATTATTCATACAAAACAAACCTCTTCATCACTTAACAGGATGATAGGTGATATTGTGGAGGCCATTTTGTACCACCCTCTGTAATGTAGGATGGGGAGAAACTGTCAGGAGAGCCGCTCAGTCTGCAGGACTGACCAAAAGATATCGTTGAAAATAACACACTGTAGATTTAATGAAACATTTATTAATAATGTCTGGAGTAGACAAGGCGAGATGGCAAGCCATTTAGCATGCTGTGCAGGAAGTTAGGTGAACCAAGCACTTGCTTCTGCACGCTGTGCTCCAGGAATGCTTAGCTGCAAAACTGGATATCAAAAGAAATGTGGTACATGCACAAATGCCTATTTCGCATTTTCCCTAAAATAAATCTTGATAATTTTCATTACTTATCAAAAAAAAAAAACAATGTTCTAGATTTTTAAAGGCATCTGACGACATAAAAGCAGCAAAATACACGAATCACACTGTGAAAATAAACTAAATACATATATTTTCACCAAGTATTTTCTATTACATCTGACCTGTTAGCACATCTATGCAGTCTAAATAAATAATTTAGGGTTCTGAATAATATACACATAGAATGAGGTCAGAAGTTGTTCTTAGCTCTAATTACAGAGATGAATCCTAGATAACTAGAGAGACAGAAAAATATAAAATCTGCTTCTGAAAAGAGCCTGATTTCTGTTTTTGCCATCTTTAATGTTAGTATGTTGATGTGAATAATTATTTACGGTATTTGCATAATCAGTTTATTGTTAATTAAAATGTCAAAGTGTCACTGCTGCCACCATCTGGTTTATATGGGAACTGCTTGTTCTGGCGAAGGTTTACATGGAAACTACAAATGGCTGAGTAGGGTTGAACACAGGGGTGGCCGAAGAAAAGAAATTGAAAACACCCTTGGCCACCCCTTAGCTCCGCCCATGCAAAAAGACTTCCATTACAATACCCTAATTAAATGCAGGACAGACTTTTTAAGAAGATACTCTGTTCCTGTATAGCTATAAATTACACAGCCTGGGAATTGACATAGGCAAAAAGCATATACAACATGTGCATGAAATACTAAGTTGTGCACACAAAATATTAATTTGTTACTACTAAATACTAATTTATGCAAACAAAGAACGTTTTTTTGGCCATTATAAGAGTGTTTATGCTTCTTTCTAAAAACATTCTGCGTGTTTATCCCTACCTCGCTTTGGGTAGGGCTAGTGGGGACCAGAACTTTAAGGGGTGAGCCAATAGCTCTCACCCTTAGAGGCTATCACTGGTGGGTTAAAAGCAGAGCAGAATGGAGTTCATATGCATCCATCCAGACTATAATCAAAGCATCTGTTCACATAGAATGAGTCTGGCTTCAGCATGTGTGAATATATATATACCGTAAATAAACTCAAAATAAATTTCATTGAATTAACAAACCATTGATCTAGTCCTATTTGAACCTGAATAATGTGCTAGAGCCTCTTGAGGCCATAAAGTTTGTTCAGACATTTTTTAAGCAGATTCAAAAATGTTTAAATAAAAACACCAAAAAAAAAGATTAGAAACTGAAAAGCCATGAAAAGCGTTGGTTTGAGAGAGGCGTTAAGGAAGCCATCTTTGTTAACCTGAAAAACCCATCTCTCAACAGAGGAGGTGGTCTTAAACATAAGCTTTCATCATAGACGTAACTTTCTGAAGGACTGTTGTGAACATGTACCCACCAATAATTTATATACTTGTTCCCCTTTCCGCTCATTTAATTTAGAGAGC
>NW_015150736.1:483538-495962 GCF_000732505.1 Cyprinodon variegatus
GGGAAGACACTGCGGTTAGTTCAGGCTCAGTGGTAAATTTGATTCTCGAACTTGAAGAGGAGAAATAGATTGCAGACTCACGTTTCCAGAAAATGGTTGACTCTTTGACTCCAGTCGGTGTGGGGGTGTTCCAGTGTTTGTCTCATTCGATGGAGGGCGGACAGGTTTACCCAGAAAGCGGTTGTTTGTAGGGGAACGGAGAAACTGACTGCCACTTAGATTTCCTGCGGTACTTGAACGGGTTGTTGTGGAGATGAATCCCCTGCTCAGAGAGAAGCCCCAGACATTCCTTGGGGAAACGGGTTGATCGGAATCACACCCTTGAATCCTCAGCTCAGCTTGATTCTCAGAAGATCCTTCCAGGGAGAGAAGGTCCGAAACATCCAGTTGCAGGAGGACTTCCTGTCGAGAGGCAAAGACAAAAGAACGAGGTTAAAACTTAGGTAGACAAAAATCAGTTTGACTCAGCAAAACTCAGCTTGGCTAGAGTACCCAAACTGGCAAACACTCTGGCGTCGAGGTAGTGGCAGTCAGCAGCTTAAGAACACTCCGTTAACGAGGTAACCATCAGCAGGTGTGTGAGGAGGCGAACCAGGACCAGGCACCACCTGGTGGAGGAAGGAAGACAAACACACAAAACACAAACCACACAGACAGGAGTCCTAACAAGTACAGCAACAAACTAAAAAAAAAAAAAGAAAGAATTATGACACAGGTTGGTTAAAAACATAAATAATTAAAGTAAAAAAAAAAGATTCCACCAAACAGCAAGAGTGTTTGTGCCACTTAGGTTAGTATTATAATGCAATAAGTTTGACACAACATTGTGTTTAAATGTTATGTTCCTCTTTACTAGTTAAAAATAAACCAATTCCTCTCAACTCCTCAGAGTACGACTCACAGTTACAGGTTAAAAACTAACTAACATTTACCGTTTTCTTATTTAACAGAAATTTACCAGACTGCGACAGCTCTAGATTTCCCAAATTGCAGAGATTCATGCAGTGTGTGAGTGTGTGCATGAATGACAGTAAAGCATTTTGGTCAAATCTCCTGACCTGAAAAAGCGCTAAATAAGTACAGCCCATTTACCATTTACTGTAAAATAATTAATAGGTGCAGCCCTAAATTAGGGATGGTCCAGGTGATGAGTTTCTTGTAACCAATCTCTTTCGTCTCTTAACAGAAGAAAGAGAGGGCATCTGTGATGAAGAAGAATAACGCCTACGCTGTAGCGGTAGCCAACTACGCCCCTAATGTCAGCAAGGACTCCACCGCTCTCCCAACCATCGCCAAAGGGGGCGCCTTGGACCCCGGTAAGCCCAGAGCGGACGGCAAGGCCCCGGAAGCCAAGAAGACGTTCAACAGCGTCAGCAAGATTGACAGGTTGTCACGGATTATGTTCCCCGTTCTCTTTGGGACGTTCAACCTGGTCTACTGGGCCACCTACCTAAACAGAGAACCTGTTATAAAGGATATGGTTCCGTCTAATTAGAACCCTGCATTAGACGGTCTGTGGAAGAGATGAACCAAATACCTCCAGCAACTGTGTACACGTACTTTTGCAGTCCTGGATCGCAGCGTGATCCTCTTTCTCCGCCCGTTTTCTACACCGTCTGCAGCACTTTTGAAAAGCCCAGCTTTTGTAAATGTGTATGTACATTTATATATTCAAGGTTCATGGTGATAAATTGTGAAGTTACTTTGAATCGAGTGCATATTTACTTAAGATACTTCACACGGCCACTGTACATATAAAACAAATGGAGAAAAAGATTCTGAACATTAACACATGAATTTTCTTTATTATTCTAAGTGTGCTCACCTATGCTGGTAAAATCCACCTTCTTGGTATCACAGATTTTTGGGGTTTTTTTTAACGATGGGGGGCATAAAAGTTATTTATTTAATTTTTGTTCTGTCTGTAGATAGAAAGCACACATGTGCAATACCGTTGTTTTAAATGTATTTTATTTTCTGGGATAGAAGGTTGGAGCCTGAACCAGAATGACAGTATCAACAAAAGAAGTAGTTGTGTGAGCAATTTGTTTTTTCCTTTTAAACTGTTTTATTTCACCGTAGCATTTTTCCTCAAAAACAGACAAAAAATAGGAATTCTTCAATGAATGACCAACACTGGGAAGCTACAGAGGTTAATCTGATGGCAGATATTTTAGCATTAGCATCAAAGTTAAAGGCACACCATGAACTTAAGATAATAAAAAGTGCTTGACACTATCAGTGCTTCGAGTATCTCCTCCCTTGAAACACCGACTATGTGAGATGATGCACCGTCACTGGCCAGGTCAATGTATGGCTTTATGGCCCCAGGCTCTTATATCGTCATGGAGCTAAGCCTTTTGCTCTACTTTTTTTCCACCTGTTCGACTACTGGTCATGGCTTAGGCAAGGAAAAAGTTCAAACCTTCTGAGGAGGTAAAGAAGTGAAAGGAATTGTGCACGAGGAAAAATAAGTGTCGATCTTTGAAAGGAGTTTGTTGGTTGGCGCAGACTGAAAGAAGCCGCCGGATGTAAAACCGATTCTCTTTACTCAACTTTATTATGAGACCGTTAAGTCAACACTTTGCTCCTAGTATACAGACATGTATCTTTATTATTTTCGATGTTTAATAGAAGCTAAATGCAGGCAGTTACAGGTCTAGCGCCCCTAGTGGCCAAAAGTTACACGGTGTGCCTTTAATATTTGTTTGATTGAGGTTTCAAGTTCATTTTTTTCTCTGATGGATTGCCGTTCTATCCCGTCCTACTTCCTTTTGTTCTTTTGTTTAGGTACTTTTAGTATTTTGGTCAATTCCTAACCTATTTTTCTAAATACAAAATGAGGCCATGTGCAGTGAGATGTTTCATACCAACCAAGATCCTTTTTTTTTCCTTTCTGAAAAGTAAAAATCAGAAAGCAATGACAATTTCTCAGTGGTTTTCGTTAATTTGCCTAAATTCTGTTAATCCTGCATTAACCACAATTAGATTTTTTTAATCCAGACACAAATTCCTACATGTCTATGCATCATTTAATGCATGTAAATTGAGTAAAATTTGAAAAAGTCAGAAGCATTTGTTCGGAGAACTGGAATGAATTTAATAAACTAGACTGTTCACTGTGCTAGTTGTCAAAATCGACTTTATGCACAACTCCAGTACTTTCAGAACTTCAGGAAGCTCCTTTCTTTCTCTTTTTCATCACTGGATCAACTGATTAAGCCAGGTGTGCCTGACCTCAGTAACCATGACGACAATGGTGAGACACAACATGAAAGACAGAAAACGAAGGAGCTCAGCAAAGTTCAGGGGGTAGTGGAGTTGTGCATAGAGCCCATTGCTTCATGGGATTACGTTGAGAAATTGTAAACCTGAAAGGATTTGAATAAAACTTGAATCACGATTGGGTAAAAATATATTAAAGCTGACTTAAATGGTGATAGAGAAAGGGTTTAGAACATTTTAAAAATTGAATGGTTTTTGTCCCTGAAAATACGCTGAAGTTCTTAGAGGTCAAAAAAGCCATGAAAAAAAGTCAGCAGCGTTTTTTTTTTTTTTTTTCTTGTTAAACAGCCTTCAGTTGTTAAGGAAATATGGTGAATAATGTCGATTGTTTTTCCAGCCTTTATTGTCATTTCACTGTACAAGTACAGAGCAACGAAATTAACTCTGCATTTAACCCATCCCCTTGGGGAGAAATGGGCGGCCATTGTGTGGCGCCCAGTGAGCAGTGTGGGGTTAAGGGTCTTTGCTCAGAGAGCCAGAGTGGCTGTCTGTGGGAGTGGGACTCGAACTCAGAACTCCCTGCCCTAATCACTAGGCAGTGAGTCACGACATCATTTTTGTTTTGTTTTTTTTTTCATCTTGGATCAGAAGCAAATTAATGGGGAATAGAGTGTTAAAATTATGTTATACCTAGTACTATAGAACAAAATTTATTTATAGATGTGAATTATGACAATTTATCTCCATATTAGATCTAAAAATAGGGGAAATTGGTGATGGACGTGGTTGTCACACATCAAATTTAACAGATCACAGGGCACGGAAAAAAAATCTTAATTAGAATGTTAAAAAAAATAGTTCAAAGATAATTGGTCAGAAAAATTTGTCTTTTTTTAAACTGTAAAGTAGTACAATCAACCAAATCTAGGTTGGTTGTTTACAATGCTGATTGTGAGGGGAAAAAGGAAGGGACAAAATACCATGGTTTGTGATATGGGGATAGGATTCTTAAAGAGCCAAAATGAGTTCAGGAAGGTTGAAATTAAGAGCTAAACGGTTGTAATATTGCTCTGATCTCATGCATGTTTAGCTGTAAACATTTAGTTTTGTTTTTTTTAGACACGTCCTGTCACCATTGATTGTTTTAAGCTAGCTGGCTTTAAGAAAAAAAGAAGAATCTTTGCTTTGATTTTGCCACCATCTTAAAATACACACTAATACAGAATTTAAAACAAAGAAAAACAAAGCAGCATCTTTAAAGGAGACACTCACAGAAGTGAAAACATGGAAACAGGAAGTGCAGTTTATTCTGAAAACAATCTATGAAATGGGCAGGAGGTTAATTTGATTTTCTTCCGGGGTTATAAGTGTCTGCCTGCAGGAGGAAGGATGCTTTCACAGCTTTGGGTCAGACATTATTTTATTTTTTATGTTCCTGAGCCGTTTCCCTGATGGAAGCGGGACAAACAGTCCACAGCTGGGGTAGACAGATCTGTGGAAAGGCTTTTAGCCTTTCTTCTGGACTTGGTTTACCTAAACCAAGATCTGACCAAAGACAGAAAGAGGCCCTCTTGAACCTCTTCCAAAAAAAGAAAATAAAAAACAATCCACTGGACTTTGTTTCCAAGTTTGAAGACAAGACATTTCGCTTCCCATCCAAGAAGATTTTTCAATTCAAAACTGAACCTCCATTTAGTCCAAATCTGACAGATTATGACGGACGATCCATCCTAAATAACTAGAAGCAACCTCCTGCTGGCAGATATTTACAGGGATCTCCTGTGTTACTTGATCCGTACAAAAACATCCCACTTTATTATATAGTTACAAAATGTCCGCTTGTGGACCGCTGTTTTAATTTAGGCGGGTTATTTCTCTTCAACCAGTTGGGCTCTTTGTAGGCTTGCTTCTAAAATAAGTTCTTCATGATTTTGTATATTTTGAGCTTTGCTGGTTTTATGAATAATCTGAAAATCGGTCATTCCAAATTTTCCAGCTCAATTTTTTAGCTTTTATGTGACTGTTTCATAATTGTTGGTTTTGTTATGAAAGATTCCAGCTGAAGGTTTCTTCAAGTTGTGTTATGATCGGGGACTATATTTTAGTATTTGTAAAAAAAAAAAAAAAAAGGGTAAACTAATCAAAACAAAGATTAAACATTGATGGAAACAAATTTACATCCTCATAGAAAAATAAACAGCTAAACTGAGATTTTAGCATTTTCATGTTCTTATTAAGCTTCATGACTGAACAACACCAAACCCTAGAGAAACAGTGATGGAAAAGGCTGTAGGATGGGACGGAATAGCAGTAGATAAAGAGGTAATTAAATATTTACTTCACCTGAACCTTTTTTAAACTGAACATGAACAAGCAGAACATCATGTGTACTAAGTTTACTCATAATGGGACTAAAATAGTAAATTCTCCCACTTTATCATCTGAAGAGAAACAAAAACAAGTTACTGAAACTGGGAACAGCTTGAAAGAAATGTTTGACAGAAAGAGTAAAGCTATTTTTCCTTCTTTAATTGGATGAGTTGCCCCCTGCATTTATGTCAGAATATTATTTTTACATACAGTCCATCAGAGAAGCAGAAGAAGCAGGAGTGGGTAGAGTACCCAAAATCTTAAAAGTTTAAATAGCACTACTTAAAAAGTTTAAAGTACTCAGGAAAGGAATTACTCAAAGTACAGGGAAAAACTGTTTGTCAAAATGGCTGCAAGTACTGAAATAAAATTTGGCAAAATCATTTTTTCAACATAAACTTAATTACCGGTAATCTTTACAATAGGTAATGCATATATGTCAGGAAAGGATAAAAAAAAAACCTACTAAAATATCTGTATGTCTATCTAATCTCAGATAACCACCTGGTAACCAGAAATGTAACTCAACAAACCAGAAATTGTACTCAAGTAACAGTAGCCTTAAGAGTAAACTCCTAAAAGTATATTTCTTTTAAAGTCGTGCTTGAAAGTTTACATATCCTCCCATTAAAGAAAATGATAACATGATAAAAAATTATAGATTCACACTAGTAATTCAAACACCCAAAAACTGAAAAAGTCACAATAAATAAAAACCTACTAAATTATAATTTATTAAAAGAAAATATTGATGGGCGTGCAGGTGGCTAGTTACTACCCTCCTTTAAAAGAGGCTAAAACATTTATAAGCTTTAAGCAATAATATATATTTTAGATTCTTGAGTAGATCGAAAAAATAACCAAATCATTATAGCGAAGGAAAATATCTGCATGAAAAGAAGGACCTAGAAGGGCAAAGGGAGGTAGAGAAGCATAATGGACGCCATTATAGATCGAAAAACTGGGTTTATACAAAATTATACTGATGTCTGAAATGCATTTGAGCCGTGATGAAACTTACTACAGTGGGATAAATGTTCCCAATGCTTAGCTTTAATGCTGATTAGATGTCTCTTGCTTCAATCAGGGCGATCATTATCCTTCACTGGTTCATATTCCATGGTCGCCCAGACCAATCGGGAACATTTCCAAGAGGGATTCAGCAGTTATGCAGACATAAACTGGATTTTAACTTCACAGTCAAAAAAATGACTGTCAGCCTTTTTCTCCCCTTTTCTTATCGACATGTGTATTGACATCTAGCTAACCGTTTGTGTGTGTTTGTTAAATTAAAAGGACACTGTTGAGCTTTGGAGATGGATGAAATTCAAAAGGCACGTGCAGCTGTCAGGTGATTTATTTCCATGGGGATCAAAGGAACAGGCACGACTACTTGTTCTGCTTCATGCGCTGAATCTGGCAGGAAAAAGGATCCCTGAATTTATTGAAATTAATGTGGGCAGAAAAATTTTAATGTCTGATGATTTTATACTCCCCCAATTCCAGAAATATGATATATTATCCATTTCTTGGAGGGTTTCTGTCTGTCTCTCTGTATGTGAAAAGCTCATGTTCAGCCATATAAGCGATCACATATGATATTATCTTTCTCACAGTGTTATGTTTTTGCTTTGTATCTTAACTTGTTTAATCTCACCCTGTTTATTTATTGATTTAAATAACCTTTGCATGCTTTGTCATATCCTTTCACTAACATCCAAACAGTTACTTTAAACATTCCTGATAAAATGATTTTGAAGATGGATGACTGATTTAGTGCACAGTTTTTAATAAAAAAAACCCCCACCTTCTCTCAGGTTCTGGTATCCATTATTGTGATGTTTTTGCTAAAGGTGCATAATTATGTTATATTCCTTTGCAAACTCCAAAAAATATTTTTTTTTAAATAAAAAAAAAAAAACAATCCACTGGACTTTGTTTTCAAGTTTGAAGATGTTTCACTTCCGATCCAGGAAACTTTTTCAAATAAAAATTTCAGAATTAATGTTGAATTCGAAGCTTTATATAGTAGCCTAAAAACATGTTTTTGCTTACAAAAAATGCAAAAAAAAATGTTCCCCCCCTTAGGAATGGGGTCGTTTGGCTATTTTGTTAGCCTGCAATATCCGATAATGGTCAATGCCTCTGAAAGGGGGTCGTTAGGAGCAATTGTTTTTCAGCCAGACCAAATTCCAGTGGATTTTTTTCTTTAATTTTTTTGGGAAGACTATGACATGTATGGTAATGAAATAATTTGATCATGATAAAATAGGGTTGTAAACACCAAGTGTTCATCCTGCCCCTCTTCAAGCCTAAATAGAATTCCAGCACTGGGCTCAATGAGCAGACATAAATAGGCGTAGTGCTATATGCTGGTAGTACATCAGAACTACTTATAGCCACATGGTGACAATTTGGGCAGCTGCATAGCAGAGCCCGGCCATCCTGTATTGTCTCATTGAAGAGACAGCTTGGTGTGGTGAAAGATCATCTTATAACAATTACACAAATCAATACCAAAACCTACAGCAACTCAAACTTCTACTGAATCCTCCCAGTGCATCCTGTAAGAACACCAATTAAAAAGGACAATTCCTGCTCCTAACAAATACAAAAAGGGACATCAAGTTAAGAACCAGCATCAGTCTACTTATAATGTTATTTTTACTTTGACTATAGTAGTATTACTAGGAATAAGTATTATTAGTATTAATGAGGTCATTTGCTCATTAATCCATCAATTTAGTAACTTTATCTGAACACCTCTGCAGCTTTAGCTCCTTCTTCATTGAACCCCAACATTCAGACTGTAATAACAGCCCTATTCAGACCTAATCCCTTTGGGTAACAAATGTCTTCTTGTATCTCATTCTTTTTGTGATTATTTTCAAACTTTGCTGGGAGATGCAGACTGTCTTAGCCGCAGAGTTAATATTTTATTTCCTCCTTTGTACATGTGTGATATCATACTTCCTTTGTTATTTTAGCTATAGACAAAGGGATTTATTTACCAACGAAGTACGTAAAAAAAAAAAATGAAGAAAACAAGCAGATAATAATCACCAGCAGGAAGTGGTAATCTTTCAGAAAAACTTTGAATACAAACAGAGTAAGCAAGTATACTTTAAAAAAATGTCATGCGACTTATCTGTGCATCTTTAAGGTCTCTGCTAGTTTTGTGAGGTTCATCAAAAACAAACCTGCTGTTGAGTTGGTGGAGGTAAATCCAGCTGTTTAGAGCATATTCTGCTGTAAATCTGATTGCAGCTCCTCTTCTGTCAGAGAGGGAAATGTCAATCAACAAAGACCTCTTTGTCATGTTTTATTATAAAAATCTTATTTATCTTTAACCTACTGTTTATTTTCATAAACAAATTTTTTACTTTTATTTGGAGTACTTTTGAAACCGGCCACCAATGTGAAGTGCACTGTGTAAAAGATTTGGTATTGCTATTATTTTCTGAAATGATTATTATCATCATTAACTACAACTAAATGACTTAGAACCTCATCGTTCTTTTTTGGCCACTTTGGAACTGACAGTAGAGCATGCATCTGTTCTCTTTATTGGGCTGGAACCAAACCAGTTTGTAGGCTTTTACATTTCCAATCTTTGTAGATCAACCACGACATGCCCTCTAATACCAAATGGGGAAAAAATGGACATGCAAAGTAGCGCCTCTTATATGAAAACTATGAATATTAGATCCATTGTCAGGTTTGGTGAGGCAGGCATTTATTACAAGGAAAACAGCTTTTTGTATAGATAAAATAGGAATCTAATACCTTATGGGCTCCCTGGATCCTTTTAACAGACATGTTCTTTTAAATGTCTTCTTATATGAGATTTTTTTGTGTATTTATTTTAATCAACAGTAAACAAATCTTTACCTGCCTTTTAAGGCACGTTAAAGTTTTTAAAGGAACACCACTCTCATTAATGCTTGGTAAAGAGGTAGGGTAGTAAGTCGTTGGCAGAAAGTGGGTGGGTTAAATTATCAAAACAATTGAACATAGTAGCTGATGCAAGATACTGTAATAAAATTGAGATAATGTGATGTAATTGGAATAAATCAGAAGTTTTTGGAAGCCAAAGCCCTCTAAAACTCTAGCAAATTAAAGCCCTTAAATTAGCTCTATATAATTTGGTAATTGTAAGTCAAGTAATTAGATTTAGTTCAGAGAATGTAATTTATTTTAGTATTTATATAATATGTCCATTGGGAGACATGCACCTGCCTTGACCCACATCTGAGCTTTAGTGACATCCTGTTCCTAATCCGTAGGGTTTCATTGACGTCGGTCCAACCTTGGCAGTTTAAACAGCCTCTTCTGTGCAGGTTTTCATAAGGTTTAGAAGTGTTTATGGGAATTTTTGACCATTCAAACACATTTGTGAGGTGATACACTGGTGTTGGACAAGAAGGTCTGACTCTCAGTATCCGCTCTAATTCAGCCCAAAGGTGTTTTATTGGGTCAAGGTCAGGACCAATGCAGGCCAGTGAAGTTCATCTACACCAGACTTTGCCATCCAAGTCTATTTGGACCTTACTCTGTCCTCGGGTGCAGTCACATTGGAATATGGATGGGCCTGCTCCAAACTGTTCCCACAATGTTAGGAGCATGGCATTTTTCCAAATATCTGAGCATTTAAAGTTCCTTTCACTGGAACTAAGGGGACTGATAAAAAAAACTCAACACCATAATCCCCCCTCTGTCGTAATGTTGGCGCTGATGACTGGCTTAGTTGCTCATTCCATTCACCTGTCTACTCTGCCCGGTTGCTCATTACCGTTCATCTGACCCACCTGTTTGCAGCTACTGCTATGCTGCCTGTTTTCCAGCCATTAGCACCAGATTTTCAAGCTGTGTGTGAGAGTAACTCTAGCAATTCAATTACATTCTGATTTTCTAACCCTGACCAGTTTCTGATGTTGGACTTCCAAGTTTTGCTTTGCCCCTGTTTACTCTGATAGCCTGATCTGTTTTGGACTGATTCCTGGAGCTTACCGACCGACTTGGCGTCTGACCTTGGCTTGGATTCTCCTCTGGTACCTCTTCAGCTCTCTGATCTTGTGGCTTGGAAACCTGCTTCTGCAATGACTCCGGTTTTGGATTTCCCCCCACGGATACTTTTGCTCCTCTGCGCCTGCTGGCTTCAGCTCATCAGCCACCCGCCTCAATCTCAATCTGTGGAAAAAGCATCCACCTGAATTCTGCTCCTTCCTCTGGGCTCAGACTGAATTCAGAACCACAGGATCCAGTCACCCTCCCCTCTGCTGTTGAGCACAAGCACAATAATAAACGTTTGTTTTGCTAAATCCCTGTGCTCTCTGTTGGAAATTCTGAGTCCAACATTCTTAATGCCCGATACCCTCTACCAAACTAAATTTGGCAGAGTGCAGTCAGAGAAGTATTGTTCTAGCAACCGCCAAACCGAGACTCGTCATCAGGTTTCCAGATGGAGAAGCGTGATTCATCTCTCCAGAGAACGCGTCTCTGCTGTTCTGGAGTCCCTACTCTACACCACTGCATTTGACAGTTTGCTTTGCTCTGGGCCGAGCTATGCCACCACGGAAAACCCATTTCATGAAGTTCTCTGTTATTGGGCTAATCTGAAGGCCACATGACTTTTGAAGACGTGTAGTGACTGCCCTACAGAAAGTTGGCGACCTCTTCGCACTGCACACTTCAGCCTCGGGCATGAGTCGCTGTCATTCTCACACCTCCATATTCTTATGATACAGCTGACAACCGACTGTGGAATATTTAGGAGTGAGGACATTCCACGATAGGAAATGTTGCCCAGATGGCTCCTACCACAGGAATTCACTGAGCTCATCGGACCGACCGATTCTTTCACAAATGTTTGTTACAGAAGCCTGCATGCCGAGGTGCTACAGTATATTTTATGCACCTGTGGCCTCCGAAGTTCATGGAACACCTGATTCCAATGTGGATTGGTGAGCAAGAACCTTTGAGAATATAGTGTATATATAGTATATGAATGTCTGATGAGAAAGAAAACAAACTGGCATCTCAGTTTCAGAATTATTTGTTTGAAGGGGGAAAATGCAATGAATAAATGTCTTTTAAATCAATTCTTTGGTTCTTTTTTAAATTAAACAGCAATCCCCTGGTTTAATCCTTCAAATATCTGCTGTTTTAGTTTCTTTCTGTCCAGGTCTTGTTTATTACTGGTGACTTCTCAGTAATCTTGCTGGAATATGAGTTCAAAGGCTCATATTTTTTCTACAGAGGAGGATCCTGTCAACCAGATCTCCCATGCTGCCAAGAACCCTTATTATTCAGTCATATATCCCCGGTGGCACTGAGCTGTGATGCAAAGCTCATTTTGCGACCTCCTTCTCGAGCGATGCTTCCTCCGTCCAAAGCTGACCCCGCTTGTCCATTCAGAGATTATTTCCTGACAGAAATCATTGTTGATGGACGGGAAGTATCTCGCTGGTCCGACAGCGCTACATAGCTTCTTATATACACGCCTCAAAATCCACATAATTGGTGGTCCTTTTAGTATTTGAGGAAATGTCAGATTGGAGCATTCAAACTAAAGAGCATTAAAGAGTAGAAAGTGTAATCTGTATTACACCAATATATTTTGGATTGATTGAATTATAAGGAGATATATTATGAAACCCTCCATGCCATCTCATATTCTGTGTAAAGTCTCATATTTAAGACTTTACATAATAGAACAGGGGTAGCAAATCGGCTAATTTGTTTCACCTGTAGCCTGGTGCAGGATGCTCTGGAGGGCTTTACCATATTACCAGGAAAAGCAGCACAAGTGAAGTTAGACACTGTCATG
>NW_015150736.1:496796-499121 GCF_000732505.1 Cyprinodon variegatus
GATGAAAACACAAGGAGAAACAAGCAAGCACGCAAATTATTGAACTTTTTTTTATTAATCATGTGATTAGACTTTATTGTGCGATTAATTTAATATTGCAACAGGCCTACTCTAGACTTGAGACTTGACTTGGACTTGAGCTCTCAAGACTTGAGACTTGACTTGGACTTGCAAAAAAATGACTTGTGAACATGTCTGATATATAGCCCTTCCTTGTCATGCACACCCTTGTGACGGTTGGCATATGGTGTAATTTTCTATTTCTTCAAACTTTAAAATCTTGCAGAAAATAAATTATAATAAAACTAAAATGCTTTCTTAACCAAGCTACGATTTCCCTCTTATATTTGGTGAATTTATGTTTGAATATTTTGCAAAAATATGCTGCGGTGCATGATGGGGTTTTGCATCTAAAGGCTAATGTTTCCCGTCCTACGTGCATTGTTGCCAGGTTGGGATACTTCCCAATCTGTTAGTTTAGGATGGCCATCTATGGGTAAAAAATGTTTTTCTTTAGATTTATGGCCTAAGAGATCAATATACTTTGGTTCAAATTGGGTGAGATTTTGTATATCCAGGCGGTGAAAAGTGTTTGGGCTAGAAAACATAAGTGACATCTGGCAACCCTGCTGATGTGGTGAGTGTGGACATTATAAGTGGGCTGTTGCAGATGGAAAAATACCAGGGTCGAAAATCGTTCCCAGTCTGAGCCTGGAGTGTATGTGAGAGTAATGTGTAAATCATACAATATGCATTCCTTCTATGTTGCTGTTTTCTCATAATATTTTACTGTTTTAAAGTTTTCTATATTTATTATGAACCAGCCAGGCAAGCACTGTAATATCATTGTGTACTTGCTGTGTAATGACAGTAAAGAATCTATTCTGTTTTTTCCAACTGGGCAAGATAGTGAGTTTTAGTTGGAAGGTGGACGGAGCTAATTACAAGGCAAGACCTGGACTGGAGCACAAGTGAACATCCGCAGGACAAAGAACCCTACATTTACAGCCAAACCTGAATACCAGTGCATTGGATGAAAGCATATTCATATGGCTTATCTGATCAAATGTGGCCAAACTTTAAGCTTTCGTTCCAATCTCACTAACCTAACATTTTCTTTTCAAAGAATAATGGGCAAGAATTTCTTTAAAAGCTAAAACATATCATTAAACGTTCCCAGATGTGTTTGTAGAGGATCATGGTTGTCTGAATTACTGATAACAAATCCAACTTTCCACTATGTCAAACAATCTTTTATTGTACATCCATCTCATTCAATCCTAATACATCAAGATTTACTATTTTAATGCGACAAAGTTCAAGAAACATGAGATGTTTACAAGTGTGTGGATTCATTGTAATTAAGGACATGTCATTTGAATTGAGTGTTTTAGTGAATGTCACATATTACAATTTAATGACTTTATCCATCCCACCTTAACATCCAGAGGCTTGGTAACCGGGCCTACACTGAGTAATGCAGGTTAGGAAAACAGCTTGATCCATCTTTAAGCGAAGTTAAAAGACTTCAGGAGCCTGGATTTTCAGCGCACTGCTCTGTGTCAGGGAAAAAAGCTTTAAAAGGGATGAGTCAGATGTTTGTGTGAGGAGTGCACTCTGCGTTTGGAGTGACTAGAAAAGCACTGCAACAAAACACTTCCTGGCTTTATAAGAATAAAAAAATGAAAGGATTGATAGCACTGAAAACCTTATTTTCTAGTCTTAGAGTATTCCTTAAAGCTGTGCCTTATTTTTCTTTATTTTTATACAATTTCTGTTATTATTCATGAAGTACCTTGCAAATGTTAATATATTGTCAAGAGGTTTGATGTGTTATCATAGTCGATGGAAAATATTTATTTTTTTTCTATGGTGCTGTAATGTTAAATTTGAATTGTAAAAATAGAAAAAAAATAAAATAGCAGTTCAGGAAGCAAATGGGGCTAATAGAGGCTTATTATGTTGCACAAAGAAGAGAAGCAGTAATCTATTCATGTGCAAGGCAGCTTCGTTGTCATAGCAACTGATACCCATTTTTATCCTTCAGCTGACAGGCTGAGTGGGCGGGGCTAACCATTGACTAGCAACTGTCAGTCAGCTGTGTGAAAAGCTAATAAACATGTCCTAAAAACAATGACTAGCTTTCCTCCAAAAGGGCATAAAGCATGAGTCAACAATCAGGACATATATTATTATAATGAAACTGACACAATAAGAGAGCACAACGGTTTGCCTTCCTTATATATACAAAAAAATAACCAAATTATCAATTAGATTTTATATATTTAGTAAAGAAATACAATAATATAATATACAATCTATCTA
>NW_015150736.1:502270-519587 GCF_000732505.1 Cyprinodon variegatus
CTTGATTTATGCATATAAATTGTTTTATTATAATTCATGCAGGGAGTATTACAGATTATATGGACACTGCAATATAAGCAGAACAGGAAAGGAAAAACAGGAAAAATGAGTAAAATACACCCCTTTTAAAGAAAATTGACTTATATGTCACTTTTTTGTAGTGTATTTTTTAAGTACAGGGGCCATTACAGAGGCCAGGATCAGTTCTCTGGCCCCTGTTGGCCCCTGCCTAGAACCGCCTATGACTAAGAGTCCTTTAGATTAGTGGTGTGTGGATCAGTGGCAGTGAATGTTGGATTAATACACCGTTGTTACATTTAATAGAGTAAGCTGACTGCTCTTTGTTTTTCCCAAGGATCCCATCGACCTGTCAAAATTCCCTGTGGACAAAATCAGGAATTTCTGCATCATTGCACACATCGATCACGGGAAAAGCACTTTGGCTGACAGGCTGTTGGAAATGACAGGTACATCTTATGTGCTTTGCTAAAGGCTCCATGGAGTGTTTAGCAAAGGCTCTCAAACACTGTTTGTTAAATTCTGTCTCAGGTTGCTTTGGTTTGAGGCTCTGCATCATAACAAACAAAACAACGTAGGAAATGGTTAACAGTCCTCTATTAAAACCAACCGAGGGCCACAGTTTAAAATGGTATTATGGTGGCATTACAAGACATAGTTGGTTTGGTTTTAATTCTCAATGGCTGCACTCTTGCACACTTTGAAAAGCAGTTTTTTACATAACACAACAAAAGATACTCATACATACAGTCGCTAAAAAAAAAAAAAACACCCTATGAAAGCCTGTGTCACATATATGGACATGTGTGTATTAAGTATATTTCAACGGTACAGAAAATGTTTTTGTTACGTAAGTTAATAATCAGCAAAAGCTGATGAGAGAACACATTTAACTGAACATGAGTAGAGCATTGCTAGTCTGAATCCTGGATGCAGTTTTCCTCATTTTTAACCTCAGGTATTGCATTCATGCGCTTCATCTGATCTCATCGCAATGATGCTGAATGCACTGATGTATCAACTGATTCTGATAGAAGGGGGAATAAAGCAAATCCACCCATCATCTTCCATCATGCTTTGTCCCAGCTGGGGTCCCGAGTGGTGCCTGTTTCCAGCTGTCAATGGGCGAGAGGCGGGGTACGCCCTGGACAGATCGGCAGTCCATCGCAGGGCAACACAGAGAGAAACGGAACAAACAACCATTCACGAACAAACTCACACTGAAAGCTGAGCAAACACTGCAATTTTTCCAGTCAATGCAAGCGGCTACTTTACAGTGTCAGTTTACAGCTCATGATGTTTGTTCTCACACTGTGCGGCCCAACGCTCTGATGCGATCTACCTGCTCACACCGTATGTCTAAAAACCACGTCGGCCTCAGCTCTGCAGTGAGATGGAGCTACTCGGACTCGTCTATCCAGAAGCCAAACGAGTAGAAGAGGAATATAAAGCTCACTAGAGTAAAACTTGCTGCCTTGGCGATTTATGCAATTTTGTGCTGAAAGCCCTAAAAAGAAAAGGCGACATGTTTGGACAAAGAAATGGCTGAGGAAACGTGGCTACTACAGTCTGACAGTTTTACAGAAAGAACTCCATTTCACCCCCGCCATGCTTCTGTGTTTTAATCTGAGAGGAAGAAGAGGAAGAATCCTTGTTTGGGCACTGAGCGATTTGCCCACGACGGCCGACTGAAAATCTAACATGTTTGATTTTTATCCCGACCTCACAATTCCTGATCGGGAGGTGGTCGTGAGAGGCTGATTGTACACTACAGGATGTACGATGCACAATTAGTCTGAAATTGCACAGTGGAAGCTCGTCTTAAGGAGAATTTATAGAAGCCAATTAACCTAACAGTCAAGGTTTTGGACTGTGGGAGGAAAGCAGAGTACCCGGAGAGAACCCACGCATGCTCAGGGAGAACATGCAAACTCCATGCAGAAAGACCCGGCAATCGAAAGGGCCGGCAATCGAACCCGGAACCTTCTTGCTGCAAGGCAGCAGTGCTACCCACTGCTATAAATATCGGTTAGATAATATCATACTGTGTTGGTCTAGCTCTGAGATCAACCTGTTACCTGCAATCTTATATGTTTCACCCATTTTATGTGTGGAAAGCTAGTTCTTTATCCCCGTCTAATGTAAAGTTAAAGCATTTTGGAGCGTTTGTTTGTTTAAGATCGACATTTTGTAAGGTGACCTTAAATGCTCTGAATGTTCCCTCTACATAAAATCCGCTATTATTATCGTTGCCATTTTGTCAGCACGATGTTTGCAGGTTTGAAATGAATGTGTGCTCATGCTGCTTTGGAATTGTCATTAACTGCTGATGTGGTTGGTAAACAGGAGCCATCGCAAAGACTGAGAAGAACAAGCAGGTTCTGGACAAGCTTCAAGTGGAGCGGGAGAGAGGGATCACTGTGAAGGCCCAGACGGCCTCCCTGTTTTACAGCCACGACGGACAGGAGTACCTCCTCAACCTAATCGACACGCCGGTAAAATTCCCGCCTTCGTCTTTGGATTTCTGGTCTGTCTTTAGTGAAATTCAGAACCTGGTGGAATTGGTGCATTTTTGTTATCTTCTTCATATTTCTGGGCTGCAACTTAAAAAGTATTTTGTATGTGACAGAACAATGCAAGATAGTGCATAATTGTAAGGTGGAAGAAACATGATAAATAGTGTTAATTTTCTTTCCTTTAAAAATACTTATACCTAAAACAACACTTTCATTAACCTTATCTTCATATTTTTTCTTGAATTTATATAAAATAAGACCATATATCTTTAGTGCATTTTACACAGAGGCGTCTGTTCATGAAACCTAAATAAAGTAAAATGTTCTTCTAGACCAAATAAATGAAAAACACTTCACCTCAGAAACTCTGCGTCTCCTTCTGATGAGGCAAACAATGGATCAGATCTCCCTAAAACACCACAACGAAGAGTTTCACTCTCCTTTTATCCATGTGTTTCCCACACAGCTCCTTCTGCTACATTAAATGGCTTCTGTTTCCCCTTGAAAAATAAAAAAACCCAAAGATTTAAGCATCCAGATCTGCAGTGGGAACCTAGCTTTAGAGGATCCTGTTCTGCAACACACCCTGGATCTAACAGCAGCTCATTCAGCCCATCAGAGGCCTGTTAAAGAGACACTCCTTATGTTCAGGGTGGCGGGATGGGAACTCTTAAAGCCGTAGGAAAATCATATTTAAATGTCAAATCATTCTGGCTTAAACGACAGACGATATTGTCCCAAAATTTTGAAAATTTCTAGTTTTAAAAGAAATCCTGTCTTAAAATCTGTGGGGTTTTTTGTTATCTTATTCAGGCCAGTTAGTTATACGTCAGTCTGAACACCTAAATTCGGCCGATCATATATCAACGGTCATCTGTCAATCACTTTTTTTCGGTCATAGCATCTTGATTCATATGTAGCAGCTAATATATGCAACGGTTAAAATAAGAAAAAAGAATTATTTCCTTTACCATTGAGTGTGTTCACGGGGATGGAAGTCAGTGTCTTTCCATTGGGAACCTACTAGCACTAAGCTGCTAACTGGTTAGCAAGATGCTTCCGACAACCCGGCCACAACCAAACTTGCTTGCGAACCTTCCGGCACAACAATCCCGTCCCCTTGATAAACAACCAATCAAAGTCACTTTATTCACTCGTGCAAAGCCGTGCACCACTCGGGAGAATTCATAAATGCAACGGTTGGAACGGCCACTTCCCTACGACTTTAAGGACTGGATTTGCATTACTAGATGGGACAAGTTCCTTTATCATGAAAACTTTTAATGTTAGACGCAGCTTCTCTTCTCTCTCCCCAGGGACATGTTGACTTCAGCTATGAAGTGTCTCGCTCCCTTTCTGCTTGCCAGGGTGTCCTGTTGATTATCGATGCCAATCAGGTAATAAATATTTCTTTAATTGGTTAGGATTTCATGCTTCACCTTTTCACGACGCTGATCTGCTGTCGTTTTTAAAAAAGGGAATTCAGGCGCAAACGGTGGCCAACTTCTACCTGGCATTTGAATCCCAACTGACGATAATCCCTGTGATCAATAAGGTACCTTCAGAACCGTCAGTGTCACAGTTATTCTCCCAGTGATCTGCAGCAGGAAGGTGACTAAGATGTTTTTCCTCAGATTGATTTAAAGAACGCCGATCCGGAGCGAGTGGAGTCTCAGATAGAAAAGGTGTTTGATATTCCACGGGAGGAGTGCCTCAGGGTAAAACACGCAGGACATCTTCACTGTTTCCACGTATTGTTTCCTGCACACTTCCCCAGAAATGTGTCTCCCTGTGCGCCAGATTTCAGCCAAACTGGGAACCAATGTTGAAGCGGTTCTTCAAGCGGTTGTCGAACGGATTCCACCGTAAGATTAGCTGGTTTGCTGCATCTCGCTCTTGAACGCTGCCCTATGCTGTGGAAATCTGACGTGTTTGTCTGTTTTTCCCCAGACCTGCTGGGAGCATCAGTGAGCCGTTTAAAGCGCTGGTGTTTGACTCCAACTTTGACCACTACAGAGGAGTGGTGGCCAACATCGCAGTGTTTGGAGGTCGGGTGAAAAAAGGGGACAAGATCGTCTCAGCACATCTCAGTAAAACCTACGAGGTCAACGAGCTTGGCCTGCTGCGGCCGGAGGAGCATCCCACGCAGAAGCTGTACGGGTTTAAATATTATCAATCAGTCTGTTGGATTTTACCCTCAATACTAGCAAACTTAAAAAAAAAACATCAACAAAAGAAAATAGATGAAAACACTTCTTGCTCATCGGCTGATTCCAACATGTAAACTACCAGGTTTTTATAAATACAGCACCAGGGCGCTCACTTCAGAAAGCGGGTTTAAAATAGTTACTGACTTATTCAGGATTTTAAGGTGACATCAGTCAGTGAACTGGACTCAGAATTAAGTCGGCCTGGATTATAAGGCAAGTTGGAGTATATGAAAAAGGCCTAATCAATGGAATGAGAAAGCATGATCCCCCAAAAACGTTAAAGGGCTGCAAAATAAGGAGATTTAATGTGGCAGAGAACGTTCATTCCATATAATAGATGAATATTATTCTCAACATTATAATAATTTAGTGTAAAAAGTAATTATATTTTTTGTGCAAGTTTAAAATAAGGGCATGCAGGTGGCACAGTGGTTTGCAAGCACAACCCATGTACAGGGGCTTTAGTCCTCGACGCGGCCGACCCGGGTTCAAAGCCGACCTGTGGTCCTTTGCCGCATGTCTCTCCCCCTCTCTCATTCGGGCTAGGTGTAGCCCAACAGGCTCAAAAAGGGCGAATTAAGATGAGACATCAAAATACAGTGAAATATGGTCCAGTTTTCATCTATTGTTCTTTTTAACCTTTACCTACCTGATTATATCCTTTGTTAGCCTTGTTCAACTAAACGCGCTGTGGTTAGCGGTTACCCCCTTTTCTGCCAGACTGCTGTCGAAAAAACGAGCGACTAGTGTTGCAGAAACAAACAAAAAAAAGTTCAGAATGTTATTTATATTCTCAAAACAAGAAGTCTGACCAAATGTAACTGTCTTCCTGCACTGTCAGAATAGTGCAATTATTTTTCTCAAAAAGACATTAATGATGTATCAGAATCTGCTTTACATATATATATATATATATATATATATATATATATATATATATATCAGGGCTGAAACAATCGGATTAATCGCGATTATTCAATTATTTAAAAATTTAAAGTAATTTAGTAATCGATTAATTCTTAACTGGTGTTTAGAGACTATAAAACATGTCTTAAACTGACAGTGACCTACTTAGAGCAGTAATAACATCAAACTTCTAAAATAATATAAAAAAACATTTTGTATTCGAGATTTAAAAAAAGGGTTTCATCTGTCATTATGCTCTATCCAAAAAAATGAAATAATCACTGAATAGATATAAAAGAAGAAGAAATTACCTTTATTGCTTAACTTGTTTTGCAGCACTGTCTGATTGTTTGCACAGCCAGAAACTAATGCTTTTGTTGGGAAAGTTGGAAAGCATTGAAATATTTACCAAACATTTTAGTCCGTGACTTTATAAATGGCAAAAATTACTTCACACAATATTTATGAACACAGTGTATGTTTTTTTTGATCACATTTCACTTTTCAAGCATCATTTTAGATGTTTTTTTTCAATTAGTCAATGGGACATTTGATTATTTAGTCATGCATTTTTATATTTATTATATGTAATAAATATTTAAATTATGCATTAGATAAATAAATCTATACATGTTACATCTACTTACACAGTGGACATCTGTTTCATGGGATATTCATATATGTTTGATATCTACTGTAGATTAATATATTCGATTTCATGTTGATGTTGCGTTTGTGTCTCGGTCTGATGTGGGTTTTTGTAGCTTTGCAGGCCAAGTGGGGTATATGATAGCGGGGATGAAGGATGTGAAGGAGGCCCAGATTGGCGACACTCTGTACCACCAGGAGCAGCCAGTCCAAGCTCTTCCTGGGTTCAAGCCAGCCAAAGCCATGGTGTTCGCTGGTAGGATCCTTGGCTCCTTGATCCGCTTTAAGTTCTGTTATTTTTTATTTAATTTAAATATAATCAGATTAGAACAGGAGCTGGACAACTATCCAGGAGGTGTTCAACAGCTTAATGCAATTGTTGTGTTTTGCTGCTAATGTGCATCCCTTCATGTTTCCTGCTCCTCAGGCATGTACCCCATGGACCAGTCGGAATATCCCGCCCTGCGAAGCGCCATCGAGAGGCTGACCCTGAACGACTCCAGCGTCACAGTGCAGAGAGACAGCAGTCTGGCCCTGGGAGCAGGATGGAGGTCCGAACTGCTGCTTTGAATCAGAGGAGTTTAGCCGCTTCCTCTAACAGTTTTTATTTTTTATTTTAATTTCATTCTGCTCCCCTTGTCTTCCGTCAGGCTTGGTTTTCTGGGTCTTCTCCACATGGAGGTGTTCAATCAGAGGCTGGAGCAGGAGTACAATGCCTCTGTCATAGTAACAGCCCCCACCGTGCCCTACAAGGTGCTCCTCTCCTCGGCTAAACTCATCAAGGTAAAAGCTGCTTCTCAGACGTATATCATCCAGTTTTACTGCTGAGTTTGCTTTATACTGATAACATTTGATTGAATCATAGATCAGAGGTAGCTTGTGTCACGGCTGGCTTCCTCTTTAAAATGATATGTGGTCGTTGCAGCGTAGGAAGTCGTTAGCCAGAGTGCTGCTGCTCATAAACAGCAGCCCCAGCTTTTGGTGTATGCATGCACCTATGATAGCATGCAAATTGATGCACTTTATTAGAAAACCAGCTAAAGATTAAATATTTTGATGCAAAAATGGGATTAATCTTGTAATGCTGTAATAATTGTGTGGAGCTCAAAACTTCTAAGTCTATCAAAGAACCTGCTGCTCCTTTTTCTGCAGGGAAACATCTATGGAGGGAAATCTGCTCCATTATTGTTGCAACTTAAGAAAACATTTTGTGAATAGAAATTAGAAGGGCGTTGAATGTGACTTTGCTGTTTCTTTAGATTTTATTTATTTCCAAATTATTTTAGCATTTTTTTCCAAACAGTTTTTTAACAAATATTTAATATTTTGTCAAATTTATCTTTTTCCAACTGACTTTTAGGAAATGTGTTTATTTCATATTGTATTTTACGGATCCCATTTTTGTAACCTTTGCTGCTAATGTCCAGCAGACCAAACGAAATGTTTGCTCCTCATTCCAAAGAATTTGAAAAGAATACAATTCATCAAACTTCATTTGAAAAAGAGACATTTACCCTCAACACCTTTTTCTGATTAAGAATTTATTTCAAAATTTCGTTGTTTGATTGTATTCTTTTACATTTCCATTTAGAAACATTTATTGTTTTTCTTTAACTTCAACAATAAGGAAGAAAATTCACTCCATAATAATCAGTCCTGTTTAAAGGGACGGATTCCTCCTTCCTCAGGTTTCCTAACACACATATCTTTACTCTATTCTAGAGTGTCTGTTAGTTTTAATAATGGTGCAAATACTCTAAGGCAGGAGTTTCTAACCCTGGGCCTCCAGATCTACTGTCCTGCAGATTGATTTAAGATGCATTCCTGCTACAACAAAGCTCAATCACATCACTTTCTACCAGACCTTTGCCTAACACGATGGCATGCTGAAGAGGTAATTTAGTCATTTGAATTCTGTGAAGCGTTTGGTTGAGTATGGATGCATCTAAAATCTGGAGACCCCTGCAGTAAGGCAGAGGTCACAGAGTAGCGTTCAGTTTGGTATATAGACAGTTTCCTGATTCACATATTTTATAAAACACATGAACTGACCGTTGGTTTTTTATTTTTTTTATTTTTTCTGTCTTAATGTTGGCAGTGGGCTTTATGCTGCCCTGCAAGGCTTTAAACTTGGGTTTGAATGGAGACAAAGCCATTCTAAAGCACATATCAAGGAGCTCATTTTGAGCCTGGATCCAGATTTATTTTTGATTCTGTTTATGGTGGAGAATCCTGCTTCACAGCAGCAGGTTGAGCCAAACATCCTCTAAATGTTCAGGGTCATCTTTGAGCACCATTTCTCTTTTCTTTCATCAGTTCACCACAGTTCTTCCAGCAGTCCACACTTTCTCTGCTCTCTTTTTCTCATCATCTTCTCCTTCTTTCCCATCGCCCGGCTTGCCACAGGTTTGCCTGCTGTGTCTAAAAGTAGCAGCAGCAGCAACCCAGACTGACAGCAGCTCATTGGATCATTTGGATCAGTTGTAGCCTGGTCCTGGACTCTCCAGAGGGCTTTACCGTATTAACAGGAGAAGCGGCGCAAGTGAAATTAGACACTGTCGTCAGACAACATGCGGTAACTTATAAATGTTTTAAATCTGGTTAGGTCCAGATTAGCCTGCAGGTGGATCTGGATTCAAGGTCATATTCTATCATTTCTGTTGACCATAGATAAGTGGTTTTTGCCATTTTAGGTAATTTCATCAAAAGAGAGCTGCTGCATCACCTTCTGGTATTTGGGCCTCTATAATCCCCCCCTGGTCCTCTGTGTCCCTCACAGGAACATGGCAGTGAGGAGGTCACCATCGTGAACCCGGCTCAGTTCCCGGACAGATCGGTCGTGTCTGAATATCTGGAGCCCATGGTGTTGGGGACTATTCTGGCTCCGGACGCTTACACCGGCAAGATTATGAGTCTGTGCTTGGTAAGAGAGGAATGATCTAAACTGAATGTCGATGCAACTATGTGCTCATTGGTCAGAGGAAACGTTTCAGCAACAGGGACTCCAGGTGGGTCTGCTGGGAAAAAAAAAAAAAAAAAAAAGGATGAAGGAGTTGAAATTAAATTTGATTACTAAGAAAATGTAAACAAAACCTGGTGAAGAGGTCTATGCTTCAACCTTGTAAGTGTTTTAGAAGAGGAGGGCAGCACAAAGTGTTAAAGATCCCTAAATCACTGCTCGCACTGATGGATGGCAGTAACGGCTTTCATGGTTTATAAGCTGCGGTCAGTTGGCTTCCACTTGTACAGATCCAATCTTTTTAACAGCCAAGTTTAAAAAGAACAACCAGGAAACTAAGAATGTACACACCTCTGCCTTCTGGGATTTAATTTTTTTACAGAAACACTGAGGCAGGATTTTACAGAGGAGGATTACGGCCAGTATGTACAAAATGAGTCAGATTTTAATCTCAGAATAGCATCCATTAGTAACAGCAACCAGAGTCAATGACAGACGTGTGAGTTTTGCAGAACAAATAAGTTTCTGTAGTAAAATTTAAATCACTGAGGCCTACCTGAAGATGCCGCAGAGATGTTACTGCAGCTTTCTACTGCAACCATTCTGTCTTAGACACCAGCACTATTGTTTCTCTCAGCTGAAAGATCTCCCATTGATAAAATGGCATTATAGGCCAAAAAGTCAGAATCTGGGGTTAAATTCAGAATATAGGATTATTCCAGAAAACAGGCCTGGAGTTGAATCCAGAACTTTTCTAGTACAAGGCAACAATGCTACGAGCTGATGCAGCCTACAATAATGGGATTAGTCAGAATTCTGAGGGAAAAAAGTCAAAATTACAAGTAAAACAGTCAGAATTCTGAGATCATTTAAAAACCATCCATCCATCTTCTGGTTCATCCATCAGGGTTGCTGTGGAGATGGTGTCTATCTCCAGCAGTCTATGGGCAAAAGGTGGGGTGAACCTTGGACAGGTCGCCAGTCCATTGCGAATATTTACATTTTTAAAATCAAATTTTTGAGATTAAAATCTGAATTATGAGATTAAAGATAGATTTTTTAGATTATGTTTTGAATTCTGAGGAAAAAAAATCTAAATTCTGGGATTAAACTCAAAATTCTGATCTTAACGTCGGAATTCTGAGATTAAAGTTACAATTCCGAGAAAAAAAAGATAAAAAGCTTTGGGATTAAAGTCAGAATTACAACATAAAATCCGAGATTAAAGTCAGAATTCTGAGATTAAAGTCTGAATCTGAAATTAAAAGTTTTACTCTGAGATTAAGGTTTGATGTCTGAGAAAAAAAAAGTCTAAAATCTGAGCTGAAAGTTAAAAGTCTTAAAAGAAAGAGAATTCTGAAAATAAAAAGTCAGATTGAGGGAAAAAAAGCCAGAATTAAAAGTAAAAATGTCAGTATACTGAGATTACATGGAATATTCTTAGATTACAGTTCAAATTAAGAGAAATTAAGTTTTTAGGGAAAAGGCAGAATAATCTCAGAATATGAGAGGAGAAAAAAAAATCCTAATTTAAACTTTCTTTTTCAACGGCCCATTTTACCAGCGGCCCTAATCCAGAACTCGAACCCTTGAAACAGAAAGTCTTGGTTGTTCTTTCAGAGTCGCAGGGCGGTGCAGAAGAACGTGGTGTACATTGATGAGCAGCGTGTCATGATGAAGTATCTCTTTCCTCTAAATGAGATTGTTGTGGATTTCTACGATCTCCTTAAATCCATGTCATCCGGATATGCCAGGTGAGATTAATCAATCCCGATAAGCTGTACGTACTGTAGTGAAAGCATAGCACATCTCTAAACAAGACTCAGAACAGTGGTTGTGTGTTTAAATAGATCCAGTCTTATCAACAGTGGTTGGTAGAAATAAGTCAATCCTCCCTCTGAGGGTTTTCAGACATTAAACTCGGGGTTAACTGCAGCTGATTGGTTCCAGCGTCTTTCCTCTGAAAGCAGAGCCTCACCAATGCCGACTGTTTCCACAGCTTTGACTATGAAAATGCAGGTTACCAGGCTGCCGATTTGATCAAGATGGATATTCTACTGAATGGGCGACCAGTGGAAGAGCTCACCACCATCGTGCACAGGTACGGTTTAGTGAGCAATGAGAGCGGGATCACTAAGGATGTTTATTTTAGCCTTTAACCTTTTCCGTCATTCATCACAATTTATCCCGCTGGTTTTCCTCATCTACCCCACCAGGCCACTCCAGGTTCAACTTCCCTCATCTATTTAATGTTCAAACCAAACCAGACTTTATTCCTTTTAGGAAACTTCCTCCTAAGCTTCAGTGCTCCATCAGCGTGGCTTTCAGTGGCACACATCCAATCGGTCTGCTTCTGCTGACATTTTTTTATAAGTGGCCTCTCCCAGTTCCTAACTGCTCCATTCTCTGTTGTGACTGTTTATCTTTCTTGAACCATAGTTTCCATCTTATTATGGATTAAAATCCTTTCCCTGTTCAGTTTTTAAAGCATGGTCATCTTGTGGGATTCTAGCCCATCTCTGCTTTCTTTGCATTTTGGAAATGCGGCTTTAGATATATATATTTACCTTTTTTTTTCCCTCATTTAACCCATTAGATTTTTTTTTTTTGTGAGACAGAAGTAAAAAGTGGTACGTGTGGTCACCCTTCTCTACAGGTCTTAGTGGGTTCATTTTGCCATCGTAAAGGTGCGACTGCTCCGAGATTACGCGTTGATTGAGTCATTGTCTGATAGTAGTTTACTCATTGAAATTGTTGAAAAAGTTGCGCTTCAACAGTTAAATGCCTTCTTAACAATAACCAGCTGCTTTGATGTCTTCCAGTCAGGTTTCCATGCCAACCACAGTACAGAGACTGCCCTGATTAAGCTCTTCAATGACATCCGTATAAATTAAGACCCTTAAAGAACCACAGTGGAGGTATTATTGTTGATCACTCGATTTTATTAGAGCGTCTGGTTAACTGGGTCGGCCCTTCTGGTACCATACTGGACTGGTTTAAACCCTACCTGAAGGACAGGGACTTCTGTGTGTCAGTAGGGAACTTTAAATCAGAGACCAGAAAAATCACATGTGGGGTTCCTCAAAGCTCCATTCTGGGCCCCCTCCTATTCAACATCTACATGCTCTCCTTAGCTCAGATTATACTGTAGCAAACAACCAGATCAGTTACCATAACTATGCAGACGACACACAGCTTTACATCACAATGTCACCAGGTGAGTATGAACCCATCAGAGTGCTGGTTAGATGCTTAGAACAGATCGATATGTGGATGTTTCATAATTTTCTACACAGAAAAAAAACAGATCTAGATTTAGCTCACAGCTTCAGCTACTACATCTACAAAACCACTGATTATGGCTGAAATCTTGGTGTCATGATGGACTCAGACCTGAACCTTTAGATGCACATAAAGGCAATTACTAAGTGAGCCTTTTATCAACTGAAAAACATTTCCAGGATTAAAGGACTAATGTCCAAGCAGGATGTAGAAAAACTCATTCATGAATTTATCTTTAGTAAAATTGATCACTGCACCTGTGTGTTCTTAAGTTTGCTTTAAAAGTCCATTAGTCAGCTGCTACCGATCTAAAATTCTGCTGCCCGTGTTCTCACTAGAATCTAAGAAAGTAGAGCACATTACCTTGGTTCTGAAGTCCTTCCTCTGGCTCCCTGTAGCTCAGAGAATAGACTTTAAAATCCTTCTGTTAGTCTATAAATCACTGAATGGATCAGCACCTCAGTATATCACAGATCTGTTGTCAGTGTATCAACCTCCCAGACCACTCAGGTCTTCCAGTTCCAGCCTACTCTGTTCACCCAGAACTAGAACCAAACATGGAGAAGCAGCATTTAGTTCCTATGCTCCACTGATCTGGAACAAACTCCAAGAAGACTGGAAAAGAGCTGAAAGCCTGAGTTCTTTGAAGTCAAAGTTAAAAACCCATTGTTTTTTAGCTGCCTTTGACTTATAAAGGTAAACTGCTGAGGTATTATTAGTTTAAGGCTGAGGTCCAACTAGTTTTTTTTTCTTCTCTACCTGTTTTTATCATGTTTTTATCTTTATATTTTTTATTCTACTTTCCTTTTGTAAAATCAATCTTTTGACCCCCATTTTGAAAACCCTGCTTCAATACATGCGTGTCAAACTCGAGGTCAGTGGGCAGCATCTGGCCCCTAACAGCAATTTATTAGGCCCTCAAGAGCCAAAGTGGAGGTTTATGATTTTATACTGTCTTGGAAACCTAAAGAAACGTGAATTAGGTTGTAATACAAGAACAATATGTGCCCCGTTTAACTGAAATTATTAAATCTAAAGTTTTATTTGTTCAGTTGCAGCCGCCAGTTTTTAAAGGCTTGGTTGTGCTGAACACCTGATATAGAAAATAGTTTTTTTTCAAACCTACTCTCTTCTTTTAGGAGAGATTTCTGAATTAGTGCATTAACTGTGTTAGAGAACAAAGGTGAGATCAGAAGGAATCTGTGGGCTGGTTAAAATGTTTATCACTGCTCCGTACAGTATGTAAACGTCACTCAGTCAGCAGGTGTTTTCCTTTCACGGCAGGGACCGCGCCTACTCTACAGGGAAGGCGATGTGTGAGCGGCTGAAAGAATCCATCCCGAGGCAGATGTTTGAGATCGCCATACAGGCAGCCATTGGGAGTAAAGTCATAGCAAGAGAAACGTAAGTTGGTTGGAGTGAGCAGTAAGCAGCCACACCTGCTCCAAGTATTTAAACTGATCAGAATAAATCCTGTCTGCTGCTCTTTCAGAATAAAAGCATACAGGAAAAACGTTCTAGCAAAATGTGTAAGTAAAAGAGTTTCAGTTCAGGTATTTTGTAAACGTCCTGCAGAAACAATAAAGGCGCTTTACTTCCTTATTCACTGTGTGCAGTATGGAGGCGACATCACACGGAAGATGAAGCTGCTGAAGAAACAAGCTGAAGGGAAGAAGAAGATGAGGCGCATCGGCAACGTGGAAGTTCCAAAAGATGCTTTTATTAGTGTTCTGAAGAGGAAAGATAAATAAAGATATATTATCTTACATTATTTATGTTTTCTTATTTGGTCTGAAATGTAAAAAAAATATTAACTTGATATTCTTTAAATAAACTTTGCAACCTCTTTTCTAAATGTATTTATTTTGATGATTGTGGGAATAATCAAGTGTTTCTCCTTTGTGTTTATGAGTGAAATGTTGACACTCAGGACTTGAGTATTATTTTTCATTAAAAAGTAAAACTAGGTAGACACATAAGTCAGTGATGATGGTTTTTATCACATTCTTTGAGGATAATAAGTGTTGCAATTAGGGAAGTAAGCAGCTTAATTGACTTGATAGTTTATTTAGATTAGTTTCATTCAAAAGTTAAATTTCTTTTGGTTCGGTTTCTGCCGTCCAGTAGATGGCGCTACTGCTCATCCTTTGGTGGAACGCTTACAATTTTATATCAATTTGTAAACTTAAAACAATTAATTGAATTAGTTTTAATGATAATGGGTAGTAAGTAGATCAGTTGCTTAGTACTATTTTACGCTTACTTGAGTAATTTATTTACTTTAACTTGAGTAAAAATATGATTTAGTAGTGATACTCTTAAGTACAATATCTTGGTCCTGTACCCTCCTCTTCTTAAAGCTGTGAACAAGACTGATGGATGTGAAAAGAGATGTCTGGCAGTGACTTAATTCTCCCAGCAGATGGCAGTAGAGGCTCAGACATCAACATACAGTCAAGACTCTGCATTGATGTGATGTCATAAAGCCCTCAACCTTAAATAAAACTTAAATCAAGCATAATCGCTTGATAAACTGATTAATCTGTAAATTTACTGAATATAAATTTTTCACTACTGTAGCTAAGCAACTTTTCTCTGTATTTGTACATTCATTTATATATTCATTTATATATTATACATTCACTCATTCATTATACATTCACATATATATTTTTATTTTTATTATAATTTTGAACTTTTATTACGTTTAATCATCATAATATCTGTTCTTTCCACTCCTTTCACCACACCGGCTTGTTGTTTTTCTATACATTGATTACAAGATGATTTAACAGCCAAATGAAAAGCATAAAGATAATCTGTCCAGTTGGGGCCCATTGATAACATCATGAATAAAGAAGGGGTAGGAAACACTACAGATGTATGATCAGATTCTGAGACACAAGACATTCCCCATCCTTTCCCGATTTGTTCGATTTTATGTCAGTGTAATGATTCTGTTTCAATTATATTTGCAACTTTATAAAAATTGAACTTTTATTGATCTCACGTTGGAGAAATTAACTCTCTGCTTTTAACCCATCCCCTTGGGGAGCAGTGGCCTGCCATTGTGGGACACCTGGGTAGCAGTGTGGGGGTTAAAGGTCACTCAGGAACCCAGAGTGGAACCAGGTACTTGCAACCTTCTCAGAGCACGAGCACTGCTCTAACCACTAGGCCAAAACTCCCCTGTTTTTTTTATTTTTATAATTGAACTTTTATTAATCACAAACAGGTTTGCACAACTACATACAAAGGAACTGGTGGGACTTGAACCCAGGAACCTGAGAGGCAGCATGCTGTGAATACCATATCTAAAAGTTTTTACTAAAGATAGTGATCACTGATCTGATAGTTCGATTGGATATCAATTCAATTCAGGTTTTTTATAAAGAGCCAATTCACACAATTAGCTCCGCCCCTGGTTGTCTTGTCTCCTGGTTATTTAATACATATAAGTTATAAAGTGTTATTTCAATAGTTTGTCCTGAGTGATTTCTTTTCAGGAAAAGGAAATGGAGAGATAGAGCTTCAATGTATATAATAGATCTTTATCAGTTTATTTATTTATATTTCAGTCATAACAGCTGAATAAAAAGTCATTGGAAAACAACACAAGACTACAAGACCTCTTAGTTTATATTTTTAATTTTTAGAAACATTTGCTTTTTTTTCATTTGCCTTTCAGGGCAAAAGAAACAAAACAAAAAACATAAAAAAAAAACGTTTTTACTTAAGTAAAGGAGTTTAACTGTACTTTTGCTTTTTCTATTTTTCAAACAGGAGTCTCTGCTTTTACTTCAGTTAATAAGTGTGTAGTTTTTACACCTTTGCAGGGAACCATAAACCGACTAAAAAACCCAATTCTTTTTTTAAGCGCGTTGGTCTAGTTTGGTTCTCATTGGCTTCCGTAGTTAGTAAACGCGGAAGTAGTAATCCAGGGCTTTAACTGGTGTTTTTAATCCAAAATGCACCTGCAGATATGAACTGTACGGTATTGTTCAGAGTGACGGAAGTGTTTAGGTGTGACACGCAGTCAGACAGGTATTTCCGGTGATGTGTGGCCGCTCCGGCTCCTCTCTTCCTGTCCTCCTCTCACTGACTGGTCCATTCAGGGAAGTTTATCGCTCCGCAGACCGCCGACATGAGGGTCCGCTCGTCGGTGTTCGCCTGCTTCATCCTGGTGTGTGAAGTGGTCGGCGTTGCCCTCTTCCTGAGGGGATTTTTCCCGGTTCCGGTGAAGTCTTCCTTCTCCTCCAAGAGCAGGCTGTCAGATTTACCAGCGGAGCCGCTGGCAGGTGAGCCCTCAGCATCACCCCACCTGGCTGTGCCCCTCGCTGTGATCCAGCTCTTCTCACATGTTCTCACCTCACAGGAAGCCCTCCCAACTCCAGCCGCCTCCCCCAGCCCCTGTTCAGAAGGGTGGTCCTCATGCTGGTGGACGCCCTCCGGGAGGATTTTGTGTTTGGCCCCTCTGGGGGCTCTGATATGCCCTACACCAGGTCCCTGGTGGAGAAGGGCTCCTCCCTCAGCTTTGTAGCAAAGGCCAGACCTCCTACAGTCACCATGCCCAGGATCAAGGTGAGACACGATCTCATGGGGTTTCTGCTGCTTTAACCTCAGAAATAATTTAACCTCAGAAATAAACATTTGTCAGAATGGATCCCATTAGTACGGAAGAGGATTAGGGCCACTGAAAAAAGAAAGAAAAAGTTAACTGATTTTTAAATTTTAATTTAGTTTAATATGGAGAAAAAAGTCAGAATTCTGACTTTAAT
>NW_015150736.1:520518-528355 GCF_000732505.1 Cyprinodon variegatus
ATCAACAATTCACATTCGCTTTATTCATTTTTGTAAAGGGAGAATTCGGAAATAGTTTGAGCCCTTGCCTCGCAACGCTGCCAGTTCTGTTAGCTCTACGCCTGCTGAAGACACAGACATCCATCCCCGTGAACACTGGGACAGAACTCAATGGGAAAGGAAATGATTCTTATTTCAACCGTTGCATATATTAGCTGCGAATCAAGATGCTATGACCGAAAAAAATTGATTGACAGATGACCTTTGATATATGATTGGCTGAATTCAGGTGTTCAGGCTGACGTATAACTAACTGGCCTGCAGAAGATAACGAAGAAAAAACACAGATTTTAAGACAGAATTTCTTTTTTAAATAGAATTTTTCTAAATATTGGGATAATATCGTCTGATAAAGAGTACATTTAAATACATGTGTAAGCCAGAATGATTTGACATTTAAATATGATTTTCCTATGACTTTAAAGGTTTCTAACCTGCCGATTGCAGATCAGGAGTTTTCTTCTCCCATCTCGATGCAGGTTTAGGGGAAAGAACAGAGAAAACAGGAAAACTGAGCGTATGGTTAAATTTTGATGATGTGTCAAACTGTTGAGAGCCGTGTGAGTGGAGAGCCAGGAGGGAATAGCAGTCATGTTGGGCTTGTTGTGCTGAAATACAGGCTGCAAACAGTCAGCAGTTATCAGGGGGTGATGATATTTCTTTCTTTTTTTCTGCTGATGATCATCTTACTTTAGTCTGTGTTCAACAGGCGGTGGGCAGTGGGTGACAGGCATCTGACTAAAGCTGAGGGGGAAAATAGGATATTTTTCTTGTTGGGGGGGAGAAGTAAAATGCAATATTTATGCTTTCTCAGCGGTCGGGTAAAGAATAAGGATGTGCTGACAGCGTCAAGCTGCTTTAGCTCGAGAAGATCGGCGCCACACTTCAGCAGATGATTGCTGCAGACAGAGGACAATGTGGACAGAATTGATCTCAGTGTCTTAAGGATACGGTTCTAAAGACGGAGAAGGAGCAGTGGGCATGAAGAGTCAGCAGTTTGCTGCTGATGTTTATTCAGATGCATTAATGATCGATAAAACTAAAATCGATTTTTATGGTTCTTTTGTTTTTCTTGAAAGGGGAGTTTTTCTTGTTCTGCAGAGTTGACAGTTTGTTGAAGTCTCACTGGTGCTGAGGCGCTGTGCAGTCAGAGACCTGATGCCTCCGAGTCTTCACAGGCCTGCTGGTTTCCTTCATTTGGGCTCTAATTACAGTCGGTCATCATGACTCTCCATCCAAACTCTAATCAGGCTCTCTGCCTCATCCCAGGCCGGTCCAATCCGTCATCAAAGATTTTCTGATACACTTTGCCTCCAAATCTTTCTTTATAAAACTCTGTCTTGCCTTTACAAATATTTCCAAGTTTGATTTATTTTCAAAAACAATAAAAAATTATTTGATTTTGGTAATTTATGGCTTTTAAATAAGTTAGAACTGTCTAAAACTTGAACAGATCATTTGGAATCCATCTCATCCTCGCAATAAATTGTTCCTGCTAATCAAACCTTTTTTTCTTTTTGCATCCAGATTGTAGAAACGCAACATTTCACCAGAAATTCATCCCCTTTCTACAATATCTTTTCAAAATGACAAACCTTTGTATCTAACTGCATACTGGACGCAGACCCTCTGAACTACATAGAGCCTTTCTGACCACTAAAGGGTCACACTGGGGCCAGGGGTGATGTCACACTGTTTGTGTGAGACAAGTCTGCTGCTAAACTGGATTTAGCCTGCTTTAAAAAGGCAAAACGATTACAAAACTTACTTTACAAGTTGTCCTTAAAAAGCCTGATGATCGTGATTACCATAATTGGTAATTTGGCACAACTAGCACTGTTGGCATTATTGATTATAAATCCCTCTGTAGATCCTAGTAGACTGAGGTTTCAAGGACTGCCAACAGAATAAAAGGTCATAGCTGCCACTTTTTCATCAAAATGATCAGTTTGAAAAAACTAGCTCAGGTGTTAGATTCTAGTAGCTCCATAATAGAGCTGAGAAATGGCTTCTATTGAGGTTGAATTGTCTCTATAGAGTGCCTTGAGATGATGTGTTGTGAATTGGCACTATATAAATAAACTGAATTGAATTGAATTCTTCTTGGAGTTACATTTCTTAGATTGCCTTTGTGAGTTCTCAGTCATCTGGTTGATGGCAACCGTGAATCAGGCTTAAATTGGAGGCAATCTGACTTTCATTAAACTGTAGCTTCGCCTGGAGGATGTAGTTGCATATGGTGATGAGGGGTTATGGTGTCCCAGCTTGTTCCTACCTTTGTGCTAGCCGCTTTAGAGGAAAATCCTGGATAGGTGTCCAAACGTCTTCATAAGCCCAATTTACTCTACCCTCTGAAAACTAACGCGTGCAGAGTTCGTACCCAGCTTGGATCAGTTAACCGTACCGAGCTCAGTTGCTTACGACTGTTTACACACCATGCTAGCACGGTTCCTCGCCTCCTAGTGACGATCTGTGGTACTACCGCTCTCTCGAGGTAAACAAACAAATCAACATGGCGGAGCCAGTAACATTCAAGAACTTTTGCTATAATTGTGACATTTAGTTGTTTGCGGGGAGTCAGGTGAAGAAGGCAGCTTTAGGTCAATTTACTTGACAGAAACAGCTTTTGGGAAGTGGATACGACAAAAGATAGTCTAATCAGGGCTTACAGACACAGGAAACAACGACAGACGTTGCGGTTTATCACACTGCTAAGCAGAATCATAACTGGAAATCGTGTGGCACGGTAGGGATGCTAGTATTTTTATCTTTTACACTGGAAAAAATCTAAATCTAGATAAGTCATTTTTTCTTAAAATAAGTGCATTTGTTCTTGGATTAAGGATGTAAAAAAAAATGTTGCCAATGGAACACAACAATGTAAATATAAAATAGGAAAACACAATTGCATTGTCTTATTTCAAGTGTATGTTATCTATTTATCTTATTTTAACAGTAAAAATACTCATTCCATTGGCAAACTATCTCATTTACCTACTCAAATTAAGGGTAAATACACACACTAACAAGTATAGCCAGTTTCAAGTCACCAAAAAGCATCTCAATAAAATCAAGGTCCGGGCTTTGACTAAACCTAGAAGTCCCATGCCTAGTCTTCCTTTCCTTGGTGGATATCCTGGTATTTTCTGTGATAATAGACTGAGCAGTTCATCCTCACACCATGACACATCCACCTCCATGCTTATGAAGCTATTTTCCTGAAATGTTGGATCCGGTTTATATCCAACATGTTCACTAATCTGCTAATGAGGTAGATAAGTTAGACTCATCTCTCCAGATAACAAGATCTCAGCATTCCTGGTCTTTTTCTATGTCCTGTTCTATAATAACTGATCTAGGAGATTAGTTCTCCTAGAGAGATCACTTTTTGGCATGACCTTGTCTGTACAGCTAGAAATGTGTATGTTGGTCGTTACTTTAAATATTCTCCTGACAAACTTTCCTATTCTTGACTATAGAGAGACTATTGTAGGATTAAATATCTTCTGAGTTACTCTCTGTTTCCAATAGCAGTGAAAGTCCAACCTTTGTTTGTTATATAAAAATGTTGGCTTTGCTTTGGACTGAAGCATCGTTTTATTGCTGGATAACCCGGATCTTGGCTGGGATCGAATGAAGGCTGATTGATGTAGAGAAATGGGGGGAGGGAGATGGAGAGGATTGAGATTTATGTGGACTCGCCGGGAGGCAGATGTTTCCCTCTAATCCGAGGGTTTAGAGAAAGATGCAGGGATAATGAAGGACAAAGGAATGGCGGATATTCACCCTCAGCTCCTCTCCGTCTCTCTTGCTGCTTGGTTTTCTTTAAATGAAATGTGAAACATTCCAAAAATATCCTTCTACAATTAATTATTCATATACATTTTTACAAACCTTTTTAATGGGATTTTGCAGACAGATGCGACACAAACCTATGAAAAAGATGTCTTAGTAGCTCCTACAGAGGAATCAAGAGGAAACTGTTTTTTAGATCATTTGAGAGTTGTTTTGAGGCACCCATGATGATTCTTCAGAGAAGATTCAAACAGAAGAACAACTTGCAACTGGCCACCTTATATATTTTCTCATGATTGGTTACACCTGGCTATGAAGTTAAAATCTTATTGAAGTTACAAAACCAATTTTGTGTTTTGTGAAAAGTAGTTAGCGGTATTCAAATCGATAAAATGATTAGGGTACCAGCATTTTTGCACCTGTCAAGTTTTGTTTTAATGCATACTGCACATTTTCTGTTAGTCCACTAAACCTGAATTCAGTACTGAAATATTAATGTGTCCATCAGTTATTAGATATATCAAACTAAAATAGCTTGCCTTGCCTTGCCTGCCTTAAGATTACGGTAATAGGAGTGCCCAAACTTTTTAATACGACTGTAAGTGTGCAGAACTGGTGATCGTAAATTTCATCCCACTGCGTTTGATTTGTTGTGTTTCAGGGGATAAAATTCCTATTTTACTACTGGACAACACTGACCAACTCTGGGTGAGCTTTGGCCTAGTGGTTAGAGCAATGCGCAGTACCCAGTTTGCTCCCCACAGCCTCCACTCCAGGTTCCTGAGCAAGACCCTTAACCCCACACTGCTCCCCGGGCGCCGCACAATGGCAGCCCACTGCTCCCCAAGGGGATGGGTTAAATGCAGCATGTTAATTTCTCCATTGTGAGATCAATAAAGTTCATTTCTATGTATTTTTTCTGAAATGCATGTCCTCATGTAACCTTTATGCCATGCATGTTTTTTTTTTTTGAATATCTGGTAAATAATATGGCTGCCTCTGCTGAAATAAAAACACTGACGGACACGGAATTAAACCAACTCATAAAATCAGAAGCAGCTCAGACATGGGCGGTTCTAGGCAGGGGCCAACAGGGGCCAGTGCTCCTGTAGACGATGTCCTGTTATGGTCCTTTTCCAAAGACATAATATTTAAAGGAACTCTACTGATGATCTGCGCTGGCACAGACATGGTCACTGATAGGTCCTTTGGATCGGTTTCATTTTTTTCTTTCAAAAAAATCTGTTTTATTAATTATCTAAAAACAATAAGGTGATAGCTTCAGTGGGATTGAGATAGGATCCCAGTTTTCATCTGCTAAATGTTTTTTTAGAAACAAATAAAAAAATACTCTAGTTTTTACAGCTGAATTTATCAGTTTTTGTTGAGTTCTAATTCTGATTTGATGAAAAACTGTAATTTTAACTTTAATTAATTTAAAAATATGTAAAATTCCTAAATTAAGAACGTATATTGACCTAATATTCCAAATAATAGCTTTATTTGATCTTTTAGATATTTATAGAGCTAAATTTTTTTACGTTGCTTTTTTGCTATGCTAAGGGATTTTTATTTTAACAATAATCCAAATGAACATTTTTGAACCAAAAATAAGTATTATCAGTTTGAAGTCACATAATCTTAATTAAACCTAATTAAATTGAAAATTATCTTAATATATTTCAATCCCTTGCCCTGTCTTTTAGTTTCATGCTTTTCTGGGCCCCCATGAAAACTGGCCCCCCCGGTACATCTGGTCTAGAACCGCCACTGAGATCAGACATTTATTTCCATCAGTGTTTGTCCTGATATAACACTACTTCATCTAAACGCATGGAGTAATGTAGAGCAGGCATCCCCAACCTCGGTCGTCGAGGCCCCCTGTCCTGCAGGTTTTAGAGGTTTCATTTCTCCAGCACAGCTGATTTTAATTGAAAGCTGATTAACTCGCTTTTGGTCTACTGCAATCATTATAACCAGCTGTGCTAAAGCAGGGAAACCTCTAAAACCTGCAGGACAGGGGGCCTTGAGGACCGAGGTTGGGGATGCCTGATGTAGAGAAAAAACTCATCATAATACGACAGAACTGTTACTTTCTCATGGCGTTGGATGGATTTGACGAAACTGAGCACATAAGGCAACATGTTGCTTTGTCTGCAGTGCTTCCGCTGGTCAGTTTGACCTGAAAAAGATTAAGAAAAATGTTTTATTCCAAAAGTCTCTGGAAACAGTGATCACGCCAGCAGGTGGCATTACAGACCTGCTGCTGTTTTCTGTTGAACATCACTGCATTGCACCCAGTCACCTCTTATGACTAAACCCAGCAAACTAAAATCATAATCTATCTGATGCAATTGTTTTTTTCTTGAAGAAGAAGAAGTGCATCTCCTCAGCAAATAAAGCAGAATATGAGGATTTACTGTTAGATTTCTCCGTTGATTTAAGGCCTTATCTGAATGCATTATTCAAACCTCAGTCTGTCTGTAGAAGTTGGCTTTTGTTTTTCACTCTTCTTCTATAGTTTAATGCTTAGAACGGTTATCCTAGATGCAGTCAGATGAGAAAAAGACTGCAATCAGTTTGGTAAAACTGTGCTGGAGTCTGAAACATCACTGAGGTGCTTAATTTCAAAGGGGAATTAAGGTAATGAAACGGATAAACCGATGCTCTGTGGGTCCTGCCTGCCGTTTGTGAGCGCAGCAGCGTTTGATTTAATTAGACAAGATCTCTGATATAAAGGGGGGTTTATTTTCTTTAGTGGAGGAACGTCTTCCTTCCAGAAGCAAGCAGGAAGTAATTACCGACTGGGAAGCTGAATGTTTTTTTTTTTTTGCCAGGCTTGGGAACGGGGAGCACAGCCCCTTCCGCTCGTGTTCTGGCATCCTCCGTACGCAGAGCGTCTCAGTAAACCCCACTCTTTCCGCACGTGACATTTATTCAGCGGCATGTCGCAGGCCTTGGACACCCACTGAGGGCCAGTAATTAGTACGTCGATGAGTCACTTATTTATTTGGGCAGCTCTTCAATGACATTTCTTTATATAGAGGAATTTTAATCACAGCCAGCTTTTTTTTCACAGAGCAATCAGACAGTACAGTAGATTATACTCACAGCGTAACCATGTACTGTAGTTTGTAAAGCAGCAGATCCCTGTTAGTGACCTCCATGCAGACAGAAAGCAGGCGCTCCTTCTGCAGTCGACAGGTTCTGCCATCTTTGCAATCAATCCTTCAGGTCCACTACAGTATTTACTTCACTTTTTCACTTTTTATAAAAAAATCTTTTTGGTTAAATTATTACATTTAAATCATAAGACACTTTTAATTTATTTATACTTCTATACTTATCCCTGACTTCTGTTTGTAGAGCGGCTCTCTAATAAGCACAAAGAAATACACAAGAATTTTTGGACATTTTTTTTTTCCTCCTGCCCTATAAGGAGACTGAAGGAAAGGAAGGGGAAGCTAAATGTAAGGTCAGTGGGTTTAATACCTAAACCTAATTTAAAACTTTAGATTCATCCCTCCCTGAGGGCTAAACCTAATTCTAATGTTAGTGGATCAGAAACCTAAACCTTTTCTGTTTCCTCCAACGTTTATCTTTTAAGTTTTTTTTGCACACTTTTATATATTTTTTTATCTCTGCCAAAAGGTTGGGCTAATACTACCTTATAGCAGTGACTCTACCTTACAGCAGGATTATCATTATTATTTTTTTTCCTGAAGGATATTGCCGTCCTTGAACAGAAACAGAGGATTGCAGTTTCAACTCCCACGCATGTATTAAATTCAATTCAGTTTATTTTATAGCGCCAATTCACAACACATGTCATCTCAAGGCACTTTACAGTTCACCAGATCATCCAGTTAAAATTGATTTAAAGTTTTCTATCTAAGGAAAACCAGTTGATTGCATCAACTCATTGACTCAAATGCAATCTCTCACACTAAGCATGCTTGTAGCGACAGTGGAGAGGAAAAACTCCCTTTTAAAGAAGAAACCT
>NW_015150736.1:528584-546019 GCF_000732505.1 Cyprinodon variegatus
GTGTTGTTGGCAGCAGCAGAGCTGATATTTCTCTCCAGGATGGCGTCACACCCAGGAACAGACCAGATGAAGCTAGAAAATGGAGAGAGAGCCTAAAATTAGATATCGAAATAACAGATTCTACAGAGTGGGAGAATAGAGATAGAGTAAAACAGAATGATGAAATAGGGGTCCCTATGTCCTCCAGAAGTCTAAGCCCATAGCAGCATAACTATATAGATAGCTCAGGACAGGTTTGGATCTAATAATCTGTGATACCGGGCATTTGCCCGGTGGGCCGGTCCTAATTTCAGCGTGTGAGGGCCGGCCCTCCTTAAATCATACCGGCCAAAACTCTTACTCTCCGGCCGAAGCCTGTGACAATAAGTAACTCTAGCAGGTCAAGAAGTAATACAATGTTAACTAACTAAATGATGCATGCAGTATATATAGCCCTTCTTTGTCATGGACATTCTTGTGACAGTTGGCTTATGGTGTAATTTTCTATTTCTTCACACTGTAAAATCCTTGTGACAAACAAAATTATAATAAAACTAAAATGCTTTCTTTCAACCAAGCTATGATGTTCCTCTTATATTTGACGAATTTGTGTTGGAATATTTAGCAAAAATATGTTGCGGGGCATGATGGGGTTTTGCATCTAAAGGCTAATATTAACGTGCATTGTTGCCAGGTTGGGATGTTTGGCTTCGTCCAAGTGTGGACGTCATGCAGCAGCATCCGTATTAGTCCGTATTAGTAACCAAAGCCAGTAAAAGCCAGTAAAACCGCATTATAGGAGTCTTGGTGATGGTTGTCGTGTTATGATAGAAGATAGATCGGTTAATCCAAAATGTGTGTTCGTATTGTGTTTCACATTTGAGATGTACGGGTATGACTGTGCTTCTTTTTCTTTTTTTCCGGGGGGGGGGGACATATAGTCACCAAAACACAGGAGAATGACGGCTGGGTCTTTGACTTGCTTCATGCTTGGAATGCAATGGGCCTTCATTTCTCTAGAGTGAGGCTCCATAACTGACAAAAATGCCTGTACAGAAAAAAAAAAAAAGTGAAAGTCTGGTTGCTCTGATTAAATCTGTTTTGTGGTTGACATTATCTGAAAATTTGCAAAGGAATGTTGATTTATAGTTTGGAAGCAATAGTCCCATGTTGGCGTGGGAATATCAGCATATTTCCAGGAAGCTTGCAGATTACCAAAACCACCTTGGTTTAGTCTAAGATGCAGATGACAAAACAGTTTCTGAGCAGCAAATGGTTCAGGTCGAATATTAAAGGGCGCCGAGCGGAACCGATCATTTCCTGCGCTCAAAGGCTGCTCCTGAGTGAAAGAATAAGACTACTTTTTCCCCTCATGATGCACTTTCACACAGAAAGAGAAAAGGTCCAAGTAACAGAGTATCTCCCAGGAGTGGTTCTGGAAAAAGGTCATTTGTTTACCAGAAAAGGTTAAAAACATTTCCAATATGGCTGTAGAACAGTAGACATGCTCAAGAATTGGATGGGCTACAGGAAAACAGGCAAACAGATTGTTAAGAAAGCAGAATCTGCAGCCCTGATTATAATAATGCATCCACACCGAACCCAATGAGGATGCACCAAACCCAGCAGACTGTCTGCAACATTTGCATGTTACAGTTTGCTTTTCACCAAAGTTGCATGGCCAATGAGGTCAAGGTTTTACCCACTTAATGGCCTCAATAAATATGAGCAGTCTACTTAACTTTTTTAACCTGCCATTTGCCATCAATTTTTAAACCCAGATGTTGTATTTTGAATAGATTAATATATAGACATCCATATCAGATATTTAAAAAAAAAAACATTGTTGCATTTTTGGAGCTTTTTTTTCTGTGTAGGTGGTGCTTGTTTTCTTTGAAGAGGTTGTTTCTACAGATCAGCTAGAGCGCTCCTCAAACAGCGCCGCAGATTGAAACAAACAAAGATAAAGTGTTTTGTTTGCAAATGTTAAAGCTGATAAGAGGAACACAAAGCTTGGATGTAAAGTGGAAGACAGGATTATAGAGGCATAAGCGAACACGCATCAACACTGAGAGAGTAAGACGGTGCTTTATTGGGTAGAATTCCCCTGCGCATCCCCCTCAGTAGTCATCATTCACCATCGGGTCCTACTCACACTGTAAACACGGCTAATCTCTGTGTATTTTCGAATGCTGAAGGACGTCAGGCTGTGTTCCTGGCAGGTCATGGGTGTTAAGTGACAGGATTCCCTGTTCATATCTGCATACTTTGGTCTGCTTCCACGAGCGGAGCAGAGTCTGTTCTAAAAGCTAATATTGTTTTACCATGCTCGGCAAAAATCATTTGTTGCTCTTCAACTTTCTCTGGTCCCCACAGAGCACAGTCTAGACTAATTCTTATTGTTCTGAATTGATCTATTTCTGCTGAAACTACCCTGAACATTCGGCTGAGAGAAGCTTTTCCTTAAGCCTTGCTGAATCATAACATTGAGTGGAAAAATATCTACATCCCACACCAAACTGAACTGAAAATGGATAACATTTGAATTGTATCGCATCATAACGAACTTAGTTTTACTAATGGCATATCATCAGTAATCCCTACATAACCCTGAAGGAGGAAAGAAAATAATACATGGACTTCCAATTTGGGGATAAAGAAAAATCTGCAAACTAAGCTTTTCCTTTCCATTGAATTATCTTCTAAATTAAATCCAGAGTAACCTATAAACTTTGAATGTCACCTACTTAGTCAGGAAGTTAGCTTTTAAAGGTCTTTGGCTGCGTCCGAACGTCCGCCCTAATCACTATATAGGGCACTATATAGTTGTTATGCCATTTTAAATGAATGTCTGAACGTCTACTGGATGAAAAAGTAGTGAACTCAAAATTTACCTCAATGCAACTTGAAAAGTAGTGATCATCCTTGGTCACTAGATGAGCAGATATATCCCGGAATGCTTTCAAAGTGTTATGGGATTTGCTGTCACAGCGGCTCGCTGTCGCTATCCGACAGCGAGTTACCTGATAAACAGGAAGTGAAAAGTAGAGATCACCTGTCTGAACAGCCATTGAACTGAGTTCACTATAAAGTCCACTATATAGTCCCTGCTACATATGGTGATTGAGGGATTTAGGGGTTAGTGTGGACGTTTGGACGTTTAGTGTCAGGGTTTCCGCAGGTCATTAAAAATCATTAAAAGTCATAAAATTATTATTTTTTAAATTAAGGCCTTAATTGGCATTACATTTCATTAAATGTGTTTATTGTGGCATTTAAAATGCTTTATGAAAAAAAAAATTATAAAAAAATTTTGTCAGACATATTATATCATGATATATTTGCGTGGAACACATTTTAACAAAAGTGGTTGGGAAAAGGAGGAATTCGGGACATGGCCTGTCGACGGGTACCTGTTGGTGGCATTAAAAATATTTCTAAGAGCATTAAAAGAACATTAAAAAGCATAAAATTTGAGTTATTCATTCCTGTATAAACCCTGAGTGAAGGAATTAGAAGCAGAAATCTATAAATGATGAAAAGCACATGAAGTCCTATTTGCAGTTTGGCAAAAGCCATGAAAGGGGACCAAAACCCTGTGATCTGATCAGATGAAACATGCAACACTTTGACTTTTGTTAAAAGAAAACAACTTAAAATGATTAGCTGTTATCAAAGTGAAAAAACCCTCCCCATCATCGTGCTGCTGGGATGCTGTTCTTCAGTCCACTGACAGCCTTCATCTGTTTCAGTTATTGTAAAAAAAATAACTTGATATGAATAAGAAATGCAACATGAAAAATTGTGTCTCTAAATGTTTAAGGCTGAGAGATGCGTGTCCTAAACTGTTCACTGCCCTGATTGCCGCAAAAGTTGCTTCTAAAAAAAAAAATGTTGGGCCTGAAAACAGCAAAATTTTTATAAAACATATTTAAAGTATGATTGCAGGTGGAAGACACCACTGATTCTACGCTATGTTTTATGAAAGTTTCTTTATGTTTTGGATTTTATTTACTTCGTTTATTATTGCACTGTTTTTGAATTTGTGAATTTATTAAATGTTTAACGAAAGCAAATAAAAAATTACTGAAGCACATAAAAACTGAGCAAGACGATAGAAAAACAAAACAACAAAGGAACAACAGTTTACAGTATGGAGTACGGGTGAGTATTGCCATTAATGTTGCGATACGATACGTGTCTCGATACTTGGGTCATGATTAGTGTTGCGCTAATGCCATTTTTGGCCCCGATACCCGATACCTGGCTGTGCAGTATTGGCCGATACCATACCATACCGATACCATCTGTTTGAAATTGATGTGTGTGTCTATATATGAAGAACTGCATACTACTTGGATGTAAAATAATTACCATCATGGCTTTGTCAAGCTGCTGCCTACCTTTATGAAGCAGGAAAAAGATTAATACAAAGTGAATCCAGTAGAACTTTTTATTGCCTACCTGGAATGGGTAACAATAGTTGAATAAACTTTTGGCTCTCAAAATGGTATCGGTGCCCTATTTGTTGGTGCTCGCCGATAACGATACCACCATTTTAGTGCTGGATCGGAACCCCGCCCAATACTGGTTTCGGTGCAAGAGGTGCTAGTCACAATGCAATATTATCAAAATATTGAAATATCACTATATATTCGATACTTTACCCAGCTATCAAAATGAGACTTATAGATATAAAGGCAAGTGTTTATGTTCATCAGAATCCATGTTGTTTGGAACTTTTGTTTGTGCTAAGCTAACATTAGCCTTGCTGTTTATATAGAGGGAACTGAGGCTTGAATGAGCTCTTGTTTAAGTTGAACAGAAACATTTACAATCAGTTTTCAGTTACTGTTCATTGACTTTGCTTTTATGTTTGAACAGATCAGCTATTAGCCTTGTCACTACCCTATCCATCCCAGAAGCACGATCCATCTTGCGCATGCGCCATCAGCTCATTTGCGCATCCAGATATAGGCCTACATCCCGGTGGCCTTGATTTTATTGTATTGAAGACAATTTTAACACGTTTTTCCCTCCCCAAAAATAGTAAGCTTACTGAAATATAATATGTCAAAGGTTAATAATGTATTTCCTGAGAAATTTCTCATTTATCTGTGCCTGATCTGCACCGAAAATGGGATCCTACGCTACTTCCGGGCGCTAACTTTTTCAGCTTTGGATTTAATCACCAATCTAGTCTTTTTGAGTTTTATGTTTTCCTTTCATGTAAACATTATGGTATATAGTGAAATCTAAAGAAAGAGACAACTAAAATGCAGATAAACATGGTTTAATCATATTTTACGGGACTGCTCTTAGCATGTGTAATGAAGAAAATGTAAAAAGCATCAAAATTGTCTCACAAAAGTTATAAAAACATTTTTTTCATTTTTTCAATGTCTATTAGCATTCTTTATTGAGTTAAGGATAGAAATAAGTAATTTTAGTACCATAATTACATTATTTATTGACACCCGGATGTATATCTGTTGTTGCATGTGTAGGAATGACCGTTTTTCCAGGACGGATCAGGTAGGGACAAGCCTAAAGAGGCTTTGCTAACGTTACTAGCGTTAGACCTCTGTAAAAAAGAGGAAGTTCTCAGGTTGTTTCCTCCTTAAAGTAACAAAAGATGACATGAGAAGGAAGAAACAGGTCTCTAGGCGAGCATTAGAGAGTCTACAGGCATATAAAAAGCAGGAGAGCAGAGAAGGAGAATGAATGATATTGAATCCCTACTGATAAAATATTCCAAAAGCATGTGAGAGTGGTTTATGTGCATTTCTATATAAAAAAAAAAAACAGCTTTTATGAAATGCACACTTTTGGTAGAATTCTGACTTTATATTGCATCATTTAATTACTTTGGTTTATAATGTCAGATCAGCAAAGTTACCTTAATAATAAATGGCCTGTACTATTATAACGCTTTTTAAAGTCAAGAGACTGGACCAAAGTGCTTTATACCACATTCAGTCATTCACACACACACTGATGGTGGCAAGCTACATTGTAGCCACAGCTGCCCTGGGGCTCACTGACAGAAGCCAGGCGCCACCGGGCCCTCTGACCACCATCATTAGGCTATTCAATGACACTGAACCGACAACCCTTCGGTTGCAGGGCAAACCCCTGCATCTGACGCCACTGTTGCCCAACAGTATATGGGAAAGTTTAAAGCTAAAAATAATGCTGCTAAATAGGCTGTGTTAAACCTGATGAAACTCTAAGGTTACATAATTCCATTAAAAGGCAATTATGATTAAAAGTGGGAGGAACTGAGTCGTGTCCCTTTGCAGGCTCTCACCACTGGCAGCATCCCAGGCTTCATCGACGTGGTAATGAACCTGAATTCTCCTGCACTCCTGGAGGACAACCTCATCTGGCAGGCCAAAACAGCAGGGAAGAGGATAGTCTTCTATGGAGACGACACATGGGTCCGCCTCTTCCCGAAGCACTTCATGGAGCACGACGGCACCACCTCCTTCTTTGTGTCCGACTACACTGAGGTCAGCATGAGTTCAATCCACCGGCGTTTGGCCGGGAACAGTCCAAGCAAAGAGTGATGGATTTTTTTTTCTGTGAATGCTGGTGAAGGATTGAAGTCCTCAGGTGCTTTATGTGATGCAGGATTAAAAAATAAAAAAAACTGATGACGAAATAAACCTGTTCTGCCATGATAGCCAAAAGATTAATGTTCAGACGCATGGCTTGGAATGAGTCACTATTAACAACAGCTTTCATCTTATAAACAGTTTGACTGATCCGGCTCTGGCTGCATGTTTACATGGCTGTCCTGCTGGAACCAGCAGGTTTACTTCCTCTAATCCAGCTGCATCTATAGACCCATTTTTCCTTAAGGGGTCTATAGATGGAGCATTTTTTGTTAGGTTGATGTAATTCAGCCTTTACTTAAGAAACCTTTGGATCCACTTGGTCAATTGTAGACCCATATCTCCATTTCTTCTTTAAAACAGAGTTTCTGCAGGTCATTAAAAATCATTAATTAATTAAGTCATTAAATTATTATTATTTTTTAAAATAAGGCCTTAATTAGCATGGAAATTCATTAAATGTGATTATTGTGGCATTTAAAATGCTTTATTTAAAAGAAAAAACAGTTTCTAAAAACAATTTTGTCAAATATATCAGATATAACTGGTTTTACGTGTTTGTGCGGAACTGTTTCCGGTCGTATGTTCCGTATGTTTCTTTATGTTCGAAAAAGAAGCTCAAGGCGGAGAAAAAAGCTAGGGAATGTGAAAATGCAATTTAGATTAGAGTTAATTATTCCTGTATAAACCCTGTAAAATTCCTGAGAAAATAGCTGTTAAACAAGTGTGTGATTTCAGAATTTTTCATGTAGTAACTTAATAGATTAAAAGTGTTTGAATACAAATGCATGCTTGTACAGAAGAGGATTAGAGCCACAGTCAGAATTCTGAGTTTTTTTCCCATACTAAACTGAAATAAAATTTAAAAATCAGTTAACTTCTGTGGCCCTAATCCTCTTCTGTATGCTTGACTTTCAGTGTTGTCTGTGAAATATTTGCAAACCTATGTCCCACTCCATGTCAATTTACAAATTTGTTTGCCTATATTAACCTAAACATTAAGGTGAGTTGTAACATGATAAATCAGAAAATGTTGGGAGGGATTTCGCAGTAAACATGTCTGTATTAAAGCTGTAAATGTGGATAATCGAACGGAGACACACAGCTGAGGTCAGTTTAATGCTCAGCAGCAATACCAGTGGGACTGAACAAGCTGTTCCTGGTTTTCTGCAGGTTTGTTGTTGCTGATCACTTTCACCACAAATGAGGCTGATTAGTTTTTATTTAGCCGGATTATAGCTGATGCTAAATCCAAACCCTGAAATAAACACTGAATACTGTCTCTGTAAGTAAGAGTGTCCCTGCTGCATTATATATATAGGTTGACAACAACGTAACCCGTCACCTGGACAGCACCCTGAAGAGAGACGACTGGGACATTCTGATCCTCCACTACCTGGGCCTGGACCACATCGGCCACATCAGCGGACCCCACAGTTCACTGGTCCAACCCAAACTGCTGGAGATGGATGACATCATGAAGAAAATCCACAGCTCTCTTGTTTCTAAGGTTGGTTGGTTTTCTCTGAACAACCTGTGAACTTTTTCAGACATCAAATGACTAGTGTGTAGCACCGTTTCCTTACAGCAAGAAGGTTCTGGGTTTGATTCCCGGCCCGGGGTCTTTCTGCATGAAATCTGCATGTTCTCCCTGAGCATGCATGGGTTCTCTCCAGGTACTCTGGCTTCCTCTCTCAGTCCAAAAACACGACTGTTAGGTTAATTGGTATCTCTAAATTGTCCGTAGGTGTGAGTGTGCATGGTTGTATGTCTGTATGTCTCTGTGTTGCCCTGCTGTCCAGGGTGTAGACTGCTGGAGATGGCACCAGCATTTACAGTGCTGTGATTTTACTTCATAAACCTCATCTGGCAGCCTTTAAGTAAGAAAAATAAACTAAACAGAGCTGTACTTCCCCCACACATATATTTGAAAATGCTCCCACTTGAAAGCGTGCTTGGAGGACAGAGGAACGTGCAGGTGGAGGTTGAGGGCTGGGCGTGGCCTGGGTGATTTAAAACGGCACGCTCGCACCTACACTAACACAAGCATGGTGAGCAGAGCGACCTGATGCAGAAATTTTCACACACAAAAGTAACCGAAAAGGAAGAACAGTGAAGTGACAAAGGTATGAAAAACAATAATGAGAGCTTATAAAGTTAGATTGTTCACATTAGAGTCTGAACTTTTACAGTTTAACATCCTTGATAAAGACATCAAAACGTGGTTTCCTCCTCCTGATTTGACTTTGAGGACTTGAAAGTATTTTAAAAACTGAAAATAGAACATTTGAAGATGAAAAAGATTTTTCAAACTGAAAAAAATTTATCCAAAAATTAATCGAAAAAATTTGTCTGAAACCAATTGTTGGTTTTCAGTTTAACTGATGAATATATTGTTCATGCGCCTATTATGTCCGTTCTCATTCCACACCCAGGATCGTCGAAGTCCGGCAGCAGTTTGAAACTGGAAGGAAAATAAAATCAGAAACTGAAAAAAATTCCAATCTGAATAGCCGTTTTAAAAACTTTTCTTTTAGTTTTAGATCCTGTTTTTCTTTTTTTTTCTCTTTTTTTTAACTAAAATTTTGACATATTAGTTTCAAATATTTTTTGCTACTATTTCCCACATCAATTTTATTTTAATTATATATTTTTTTTATTTCTTATTGAACAAACTTTATAGCCCTAGTTTAGGTCCATGGAAACGTTTCTGCCCCCTTCTGGGCCTGTGCAGCGTAAACATAGCCTGTTTCTCAATTCACAAGAACGCGACTACGGACTCGTGTCCTCGCCAAGTATGTCTTTGACGAGAACACAGGAAAGTGTGGACTCGGGGAGACTGAGAACACTCGTGACGTCACCACACGCTCAGCTCGTGTGGAGCTGCATTTCACCTCCTGTTATTAATAGTCTCTAGATAATAATAAATTCTTACTTTTTCATTTATTGGGGGAATAATGATGAACACAGTCAGATAAACACAAATCAACATTTTGCCAAATAAAACAAAAAAACTGCAATCGGAGCCAGCGGTACTTCACACACAGCTGTGCAGAGAGAGGGCTGCTGCTGACGGGCTAAGGTTAGCCCTGGCTACTGTTAGCATCGGAGGTCTGCTGGTTGCTGCGGTCCTCTCAACATGGGAACTTTTTTTAAATTTACGCACTAAATCAGTAAATGGGCCATATATTGAGGCTTGAAAGTATAATGTTCTCTCCTCAAATGATCTAAAAACATACTTTCATAGAACTACAATAGAAAAGAGAACTTTTAACTCCATACTCTTAGCGCTGTGAGCGCTCCATTGGAAGCTGCTGCTGCCGCAGCGCATGCTGGGACAGCTGTCGATCTCGAGAACAGACAAGTCTGCTCTGATGCATTCTGGGTAAAGAAGGAGGGGCTGGAAAAACATCCGGGGACAGTACTAGGACTGAGGCTGATGACGTTTCACGAGTACACGAGCACACGAGAACGCGGCTATAGTCAACATCTGGAAGGTAGCATCCAAAACCCCAAAGTTAAAGCTGAGAAGAGAGTTCAGTCCTCATCAACATCTAAAACAATCACATTAAACAGTTTATCCTGTTCTTAAACATCATTGGTTGTTTTACTTCAACTATTTTTCAGCTGGATGAGTTGAACTTTAATTAAGTAGCCGTTATGGTTAATCTATAAGCCAGCACCAGATTACAAGAACTAAAAATGCCCTTTTAGTGTTATTCAGAAAGTCATTCAAACATCACAGCCTGGTAATGCCTTGAAATACGCAAATATAAAATGACAATCAACGGGTAATAAATAACTGATCCAATCAGGGAATATTTAGCCTGATTAGTTTCTGTCCGTTTAATTAATGAGACCATTTGTAGCGCTGTCAGCAGCTGTTATGTTATCCCTTGCATCAGCCACAGAGATTTAATAAACTGTTAAGCTTTGCTGTTATCTTTGATCAGTGTTTCCCTGCAGCGTCTGACTGCAGTACATGCATATTGACTTTCCACTGTGTGTGTCCTCCTAATGGGCATTGTCTCGTTGTCATTCAGATATATAGATGCTACTTATATTGTCAAGTCATGTCTGCAAAGAGCCACAATTTCCCAACTCTTTCGCTTCAATCCGAGTTCCCTCTAAAAAGTAGAAAGAGTACAAAAAGAAAAAAATGTCTGGGTTTATTTTAGATTTGCTAATCCAGCGGTTAACATCCCAAAAGTTGTTGATTAAGTTGTCCTTTTCTAAGCTCTTGGAAAGGTAAACACATTAGATTTTCAGTGATTTTGTGTCGCTGAAATCTGATTTTCATTCACAATAAAGTTGTGACCTAAATATAAACCCTCCACTGTGGAGTCCTGCGGGTATAAACATCTTCGAGGCTTCTACAAAGACAACAGCGTTTTTCTCTGGTTCCTTCTCGCTGTGAACGTGTATTCCCGTCATATGGGAGTGTGTCTGCTGCAGATGCTGTGGGTGTTGTCTGCCGCTATATCCTGTAGGATCGACGGCTCCAGCTGCAGAAAAGAGAGACAGTTTAGGATTCAGATGACAGCCCTCCCCGCTCCATCTGTAATGTGGCACCAGTTGTCTTTTTCTGAGCATAAAAGGGGGCAGAGTGTTCTGTTACAGCTAGATTGGAGCGAAGGACCTCCTGGTCACCAGGGCCTCACGTTTGTTTTAATCTAGAGCTCAGAGCCTTAATCTGTTATTCCTTAGACTGTAGTTTTTGGGGTTGAATATGATGTTTGGTGAATTAAGTTTGGGGGGGAAAAAAAACAGAAAATAATCAAAATCTGAATTTGATTAAACTGGGAAATGCACGAGATGTGGGATGATTAAACCTCAGTTTGTTCAAAGATGGTTTATATTATTAAAAGCAAAGCATATTAGAGTTCAGCCCCTTCAGACACAGACCGGTTTGTGTNTGGGCTGACCAGCTTTCAATATGGCTGCCGCGCAACGTGTGACGTCATGTGCCCGAGCCTTATAGTCTCTAGAATTCTTACTTTTTTCATTTATTGGGGGAATAATGATGAACACAGTCAGATAAACACAAATCAACATTTTGCCAAATAAAACAAAAAAACTGCCATCAGAGCCAGCGGTCCTTCACACACAGCTGTGCAGAGAGAGGGCTGCTGCTGACGGGCTAAGGTTAGCCCTGGCTACGGTTAGCATCGGAGGTCCGCTGGTTGCTGCGGTCCTCTCAACATGATAACTTTTATTAAATTTACACACTAAATCAGTAAATGGGCCATATAGTGATGCTTAAAAGTATAATGTTCTCTCCTCAAAGGATCTAAGAATGTACCCTTATAGAACTACAAGAGAAAAGAGAACTTTTAACTTAATGCTCTAAACTCTGTGAGCGCTCCCCTGGAAGCTGCTGCTGCCGCAGTGCATGCTGGGACATCTGTCAATCTCGAGAACAGACAAGTCTGCTCTGATGCATTCTGGGTAAAGAGGGAGGGGTGGGAAAAACATCTGGGGACTTTGTCCGTTCTCGGACTTCTTGTTCTTTTGAACTGGAACAGTACTAGGACTGAGGCTGATGACGTTTCACGAGTACATGAGCACAAGAGAACGCACAAGTACACATATTGAGAACGCGGCTATAGTCAACATCTGGAAAGTAGCATCCAAAACCCCAAAGTTAAAGCTGTTTTAGATGTTAACGAGGACCGAACTCTCTTCTCAATCACATTAAACTGTTTATCCTGTTCTTAAACATCATTGGTTGTTTTACTTCAACTATTTTTCAGCTGGATGAGTTGAACTTTAATTAAGTAGCCGTTATGGTTAATCTATAAGCCAGCACCAGATTACAAGAACTAAAAATGCCCTTTTAGTGTTATTCAGAAAGTCATTCAAACATCACAGCCTGGTAATGCCTTGAAATACGCAAATATAAAATGACAATCAACGGGTAATAAATAACTGATCCAATCAGGGAATATTTAGCCTGATTAGTTTCTGTCCGTTTAATTAATGAGACCATTTGTAGCGCTGTCAGCAGCTGTTATGTTATCCCTTGCATCAGCCACAGAGATTTAATAAACTGTTAAGCTTTGCTGTTATCTTTGATCAGTGTTTCCCTGCAGCGTCTGACTGCAGTACATGCATATTGACTTTCCGCTGTGTGTGTCCTCCTAATGGGCATTGTCTCGTTGTCATTCAGATATATAGATGCTACTTATATTGTCAAGTCATGTCTGCAAAGAGCCACAATTTCCCAACTCTTTCGCTTCAATCCGAGTTCCCTCTAAAAAGTAGAAAGAGTACAAAAAGAAAAAAATGTCTGGGTTTATTTTAGATTTGCTAATCCAGCGGTTAACATCCCAAAAGTTGTTGATTAAGTTGTCCTTTTCTAAGCTCTTGGAAAGGTAAACACATTAGATTTTCAGTGATTTTGTGTCGCTGAAATCTGATTTTCATTCACAATAAAGTTGTGACCTAAATATAAACCCTCCACTGTGGAGTCCTGCGGGTATAAACATCTTCGAGGCTTCTACAAAGACAACAGCGTTTTTCTCTGGTTCCTTCTCGCTGTGAACGTGTATTCCCGTCATATGGGAGTGTGTCTGCTGCAGATGCTGTGGGTGTTGTCTGCCGCTATATCCTGTAGGATCGACGGCTCCAGCTGCAGAAAAGAGAGACAGTTTAGGATTCAGATGACAGCCCTCCCCGCTCCATCTGTAATGTGGCACCAGTTGTCTTTTTCTGAGCATAAAAGGGGGCAGAGTGTTCTGTTACAGCTAGATTGGAGCGAAGGACCTCCTGGTCACCAGGGCCTCACGTTTGTTTTAATCTAGAGCTCAGAGCCTTAATCTGTTATTCCTTAGACTGTAGTTTTTGGGGTTGAATATGATGTTTGGTGAATTAAGTTTGGGGGGGAAAAAAAACAGAAAATAATCAAAATCTGAATTTGATTAAACTGGGAAATGCACGAGATGTGGGATGATTAAACCTCAGTTTGTTCAAAGATGGTTTATATTATTAAAAGCAAAGCATATTAGAGTTCAGCCCCTTCAGACACAGACCGGTTTGTGTCGCTGTATCTATTAGCACAGTAAGATGACCTCATTCATTTTAGTTGGTGTTTTTAAATGAAAAGATGTTTCCTTCAGACTTAAATTAAAACTATTTATAAATCGGTAATATTCAATTAAACATAATGATAGGCATATTTTGTCATTTTATCTTTTTGAGTATTATTTATATTGTTTGATTTATTAATATTTTAATTTTATCTCCGTTTGAAGTCAGTTTAGTGGAAGCAGATATTCCTTTTTGTCAGAAGAAAAGTAATCATCTTCATTGATAAGTCCCAGAATTAGGAGTTTAGTGGAAGCAGATATTCCTTTTTGTCAGAAAAAAAGTAATGATCTTCATTGAGTCCCAAGTCCCAGAATTAGGTGAACAAAATAGTGAGATACGGAATAACATTGATGGATATAATGTCCAATACTGGCACTAAATAGTAAAGACTCGATACTTAAAGTAGGGCTGAATGTTAAGTAATGTAGCCTGAAACAATCGGATTAACTCTGATTAATTAAAATAACTCTCAACTAATTTAGAAATGGGTGAATCGCTAACTGGAGAATAGAGGCTCTAAAACATGCCTTTAGCTGACAGTGCAACTCACTTAGAGCAGTAATTATATCAACATTGTAAAAATATTAATAAATAAATAAACATTTTGCATTGAAGATAAAAAGAGAAAAAGTCAATATCTGTCAATATGTTCTATCCAGAACTCCTCAACTGGAAAAGTTTTATTTTCACTTGGTTTAATAAAAAGAAAAAAAAACTTCTTTAAGTAACCTTTGGCTACCCGATTATTAATGGAATAAAACGACAAATTAATCGATTAGCAAAATAATCATTAGTTGAGCCCTAAAAGAATGACACAGACACCCACACGGTGTGAGAAGTTAGTTTACAGAGGTCTAAGAACCAACAGAAAAGGCTTTTCTTGGTTCATTCTTCACACATTTTCACGAAAGCGTCAACTTCCGACAAATGAAGCCCTGTAAACACTCTTCATTTCCTCTGGCTGACTTGGATTATATTATTTGTAGTTTAAGAGTTAGTTAATATAAAAAAGACTTTTTTTAAAAAAAGTGTCATTTGAAGAGTTGTTACATCCTGGTCAAAAGATATTGGTGAAGTCTCTGCACCGGAAAAAATAAAAATCTAGATAAGTAATTTTTCCTTAAAATAAGTGCATTTGTTCTTGAATTGAGAGGGTAAAAGAGACACCTTGCCAATGGAAATAGACAATTTACACATAATATAAGATAACAAAATTGTATTGTCTTATATCAAGTGCATTTTATCTAAATATCTTATTTTAAGAGTAAAAATACTCATTTACCTATTCAAATTAAGGGTAAATGCACTTAATTTGAAAAATATTTACTTATTTCTAGATCGTTTTTTCTAGTGTGTGATGTCAGAGCCTTCAGGAGGTATTGGATTTTATAAAGAAGGGGGGAATTAATCTAATCTTTATGCGTCATCAGCGTAAAGATGAGATTAACAGGAATGAAGATATAAAACTAATGTAGAAGGTGAACAGAACAGGTCCATGGACTGAGTCCCTGGGGAACACCCGGGATTATTCAGGTTCCTTCCAGAGAAACATTTGTGCTATAGTTTACTGCTCACAACTAATGTAATTCCAATTTTTTATTGCAGTATTAAGTCCGTACCTTTGTTCTACTGTTTAAAGTGTTCAGATAAATACAGCCGGTCGCTACTCGGAAACTCAGGCCCTTTCACAAACACACAGGCTCCCATCCCTGGGCATTTGCCGGTTACCCTGAAAGTTTTAAAAATTACACTAAAATCAGGCTGATACGCTGACTTAAATAAGCAAAACTGTCACTGAAACTGCTTTAAACACATTCCTGCTTTGCTCTTAGATGTGAGAAAAAAGTTACACACAATGTGTAAAAAAAAAAAAAAACATCCAAAGAGGCTTCAGGATTTTATTGTAACGAAAACAAGTGAATCTCTCCTGTAAGCTGCAGAGAGACACCAGGTCAGGCTCAGTGGGGTTTAGTACTTTTCTTGAGGTGTTTTCTCGGCTCCCATGAGCCCTGTGACATTTCTAACAAGCTTCCAGCAGGTAAAACCACCACAGCCACTTGCTTTTCTCTATTTTTCTATGGGTTTCAGTTAAAATGAGCCATCAGGGCAGTAAAACACAGCTTCCTAATGCAAAAACGTATGAGTTAACTTTAAACAGTAGAATAAAGATGAGCTGACATGAGCCTTTATTACTAAATGCAGTCGTCGTACTTCAGATAAAACTCTCCTGTCTTCAGTAACTGTTAGTAAACGGTTTTCGATTTTTGGCTGTTTGTACCAGACAGCGCTGAAACTAAGCAGTCTTTGGAGAGGGGTTGATTTGTTAAGGATTTGGCTTTTGTTTTTCTAACATCTCAAGTAGTGTTTTTATACCAGGCCACTGAGCTATGACTCATAAAGCCTCCCTGTTGAATTAATAGTCAACTGAGGGTTCCTCTGACTCCAGTTAAAAGGGAATCACTTAAGGAAGAACCCGCGTCTGATCAAAGTCTGTCATCCCCGACAAATCAGTCACCCTTTGTGTTTGTTTGCTGCATTTGCTGTTATTTTTATTTTTTGTCTACCAAGGCTGGAAACGTGATAGAAAGAAAAATGGCCTGAATTGTTCTGTCATGGCTTTGTTTTTCGGAAGTAATGATTTAATGTCTTCCTTTTCTGGCAGCCATTCGGTGCTGCTGCCATAACAACATCTTAATGTTTCTAAACTGATTTGATCTGACACAGAATGTAGGATCCCGTTCTGAATATTAAACTTCAACAGCTGACATCTTCCTATGTTTTCAAACCATTGATCTCTATTTATTCACTGGATTGCTGATTAATAGTACGGGGTTGAAGTGAAACCAACGGCCGCCATATTGGCACTCCCTTATTAGACCGGCCGCAATGTAAACAATATGTGCGCTACAGCATCGAACAACGATGATGTTCTCATTTTCAGGGGGACTTAAGACTTTTAAATAAAGATAAATTCATCACTTTGACACACACTGGCTGTTTCATAGCATAGATTACTTTAATTTATAATTTAAAAATAGGAACATCACATTGCATAGTCATTAGGAAGTCAATCAAGTCTATAAATCATCTAATATAACATATAATACAAATTAATCACATTAAAATGAATGTGTTAAAGGAGCATAATAAGATATATGTGCTAAATTAATGATGTACATGTACATTTGAGTTGACTTTTTCAAAATGAGAAATACAACAAACACTACAAAAATGACAGCATCATCCACTTAATCAACTACTACATGGATATGTCAACATTTACTTTACTTTCTATTTTCTTACCTTAGACCCTTAGACCAATTAAAAATCAGCGTGGTCCCAATAAAGAAACTCAACAACCAGTAAAGGTCCAGAGACATTTTTAATTATAATCCGTTACTTTGAAAAGAATTTAACACTGAAATAAAATTAGGATTTTATGCATCCATGTTATACATTGAATTTTTATAAAATGTTATGAAATTCAATGTATAACATTTATATTTAAAAGAAATATATATATATATATATATATAAAAAATTCAATTTTAAAATATAAAGTGTTTTTCTGAAGTAGAGAACAACAATCGTTCAGTTTGGTAAATAGACATTTTACTGATACATACTGACACATATTTTATAAAACACCTGAACTGACCTTTTGTTTTTCTTTTTTCTGTCTTAATGTTGGCAGTGGGCTTTATGCTGCCCTGCAAGGCTTTAAACCTGGGTTTGAATGGAGACTAAGCC
>NW_015150736.1:546213-556443 GCF_000732505.1 Cyprinodon variegatus
TTGCCTGCTGTGTCTAAAAGTAGCAGCAGCAGCAACCCAGACTGACAGCAGCTCATTGGCTGATTAGCATCACGCGCAGCCTGGTCCCGGCATTGTGGAGGGCTTTACCGTATTAACAGGAGAAGCGGCGCAAATTAAATTAGACACTGCAGTCGGACAACATACAGTAATTTATAAATGTTTTAAATCAGGCTCAGTCCGGATTAGCCAGCAGTTGGGTCCAGATCCAGTCTGCTAATCTGTGACCTCTGCACTATACTATAGGACACATTGTTATATATGTGGATTTTCTTGGTTAGTACATCCACCGACTGTGAAATTACCCGTGGAACGTCTTCCCACAGCCGGCAAACTGCTTGTTTATGCAGCCAAATGCTCCACATGTAGGCATTTTTACTACTTGTCTCTGTGTGAGTGGGGAGTACCAGCATGGTAGACGGTGGCTTCACTTTTTTCGGCCAACCAGCAATCCAGTGAATAAATAGAAATCAGTGGTTCACACCTGTAGAAGGAGGTCATTGACCCTTGTGTTTGGTTCTCTTAGGAGGCAGAGGGGTCTCTGCCCTACCTGCTGGTGCTGTGCGGAGACCACGGCATGTCTGAGACCGGCAGCCATGGAGGCTCCTCTGAGCCAGAAGTCAACACGGCTCTCCTGCTCGTCAGTCCAGCCTTCAAAAGGAAAGGTAAACTAACTAATGCTGCTTCATCAGTGTAAAAAGTAGGACCCCTGCTTTGTCTGTCAGCTTTACACCCCAGTTAGAATCAGTTTTGAGTCGTTTTTCCTGCTCCCAGATGAGGTTACATCTGCTGTAATGTGAGGAATGATGTCATCGGGCTCACTAGCAGAAGTGAGCTTTGAAGTGATGAATGAGGCTGAGTGTGAACGTGTGATGGCGATAACAATGTTGTTATCAGATTCTATTTTCTGACATTTCCCTTTGCTTGTTTTTTATTTAAACACTATTTATGGTAATGAATCTCTTGCAGTCAAACCACTGGTTCACTAAGGTTCTCCAGACACTGAACAGTGTAAACACTAGCAGGTTTTAGAGCAGTGGTCTCTTACTTATTCGGAGTCAGAATCACTTTTTCCGCTGCTTGCTATAAAATAGAATTTGTCAAGTGATAAAGATTTTATGTATATTGAAATCCTAGCAAGTAAATTTTATTTGCAAGCACATTTCAGAGGCAAGACAAATAAAAGGGCTTTACGTCATAAAAAACCTCAGAACAAATGTGCAGTAAAAGTCATTTAGGGTTGCATCTAACAATTATTTTGCAAATCGATTAAACTATTTTGGCAATGAAATGTAACGATCATATAATGAAAAACACTAACTTTTATTTCTTAATAGTCTTTAAACCAGTGGCGGCTGGCCAAGAGGGCGCCAGGGCACCGCCCCACACCCAATGACAATTATTAAGACATTAAAAAAATTATTATTTCTTTTTATAATTTAACTTTAAAATAAAATCTAAAATATTTTGAAATATATCTCTATATTTTTAGATGTAAGATAAATTTAATTTAATTAAATTTAATCTTTAATGACTAGTGAAGCATCATTCCAATATTCGTCGGATTGGTGACGTATTTCCGCCCTACAGCGCAAAAATCTTTGCCCATTGACTCTCGTTAAAAGTTGTACATGCACAGTAGCTCCTCTGCAGCTAGGCTGCGACCTGAGGAGACAGGAAGTGTATTTGCTCACCATCTCCCGCCACAGTGCAGACGTTACGCGGGTGATTGACAGGTCGAGTCACGGGGGTTGGACAAGCATTGGAAAGAGAGAGGAGAGAGAAATGGTGCAAGAAATTTCCTTTTCCAGGATCTGGTTTAGCAAGAAGGCTTGGCTAGCAGCATGTAGCTTTTAGGCCAATTTATTTTTCTGACACACAGCCTTTGCAACCGTCAAATCTGTCTCTGTGCACAACCGCACCCCCGCCGCGCAGAGGTTGCAGAAGTGTGCAGACAAAAAGCAGCTGTTATTGGTCCTTGGTATGCCTTTCCGGCTGTCTGTGTGGTCGTCCTTCTCGATTTGCTGCCGGTGCGCCATTTTTAAAAACAAAGGAGTAATAACAACAATGGATAACCACGATGATTGTCGAGAAGGTTCGGAAGTATAACCACTTGTACTATGCCTCAGACATGTTGTTTTGGAAAATAACACTCCCGCCAGTGCTGCCGAAGAAGTTTTCGTAATCCGCCATATTAGAGAAGTTCTCGCGAGTTCTCTAATAGGCTCCCCCTAGAGCTATGGTGGGAAACTGCTGTGCGTCCCTAGAAAGTCCAGGCCGACGTTGCAGACGCGTACCAGCAAAACTGTTTTGCGAACAGACACACGCTCTATTTAAAAGTTGCTGTTTGCATCGCTCATACAAGCTTACTTTCCAAAAAAAGATTTGCAATTTTTCCACTATGTCAGACTAACCACCAGAGTGAAAATGGGGACGAGCACGTAGGACAGCTTTACATAAACACATGACCAGAATGATAGACAATTAGGAGGACCACTTATTTAGATGATCCACCCTGAAAAAGAACATCCTCCACTATACCTTTAACTACAGCAGGGGTTAAAGATTGAACTCTATTAAAACATGCAGTGCTCATACAGCTGTTTACCCCCAATGTGGCCTGGTACGGGTCCACAGGAAAAGAGAATGAGTGTGGGAGTTTTTAAAGGCAAGCTCAGCAGGGAGGCCTATAGGCTGATTTATACCCAGAAACCAGGTCGTCTGCGTGTGTGTCTCAGTGAACGCAGATATGTCCCTGCCCCTTCCGCAGACACTCTGCTGCACCTCTCCGAAACTGTAGGGAACAACAGACAGGACGCATCTTATTGGTCAAATCTGCGTATTTCCTGGTACCTTACTGGCTTGTTTTCTTTGTATGACCGCCATTGTGGAAAACGACTCGTGAAGATAGACCAGCTAGAAGAGCGAGGTGCGTTAGAACGCTGGGACCCTTTTTCCACCTCTATCTCCGCTCTTTTTCGCCCTCATGTCCCTCCGTTGTTGCACAAACGTAGCCCCACTTCCTCACCGCCTAGGCCGTATCTAGACAGACAGCTATTTCGTGATTGTCCTTCTTGGTTTGTGGCGACGCACTGCTGCAGGAGGATAACCAGCCCTTATCCCTCTGCGTGTAGAATCTTCTCCTTTGCAGTGTCCTACTGAGGGGCTGCACCCTGTAGAGTTTGCAAAGAAAGCCTGCATAGACATTGGTCCACCAAAGCCCAAAATTAATATCATGGCTTATGGCATGACATGATTATGAGAGCAGTCATAGATGAGGTAAGAAGGAAGGAAATGATTTGAGTTTACTTGAAGGGGCAAATGTTTAGTGTGTTGTAGGATAGATAAAGAGGTTATAATGTGTCATTGAGAGAGAAACAGATCCATGTAAAATGTCTTAAATGTTTGATGAAAATCAAGTAATGAAAAGTTAGTCTCTCTAATTGAATGTAGCATAATCTTGTAAGGTGTTTTCTTTTTAAGTACTGCCTGTAGAAATAAACATGGTGACACTGAGTCAATGAAATCTGCGGCCTCATTAGCATAACTGACTTATTTTTCCAAACCAGGGGTCATTAGCAGAGAGCTTTTCTCCCTGTTGTTTTCATTAGCGCATGCTTCACCATATAAGAATCGGTGCTCGCTGAATACCTGAGCTTCACTCTTTAATCTCATTGCATCACTTAGAGAAGCACATATTGGCAGAACATTTAATTGACTTTGCTTGGAGGACCCTGAGAGGCAAATCCACTTTATTCAGGCATTGCTAGGACTGTTGTTGCTTATTTCAGTAAGTGTCTGCCTCTATTTGGTTCGATCTCTCCACCTTCACTGTCCTCAAATCGGTTGTGGATAATTGCTCACATTTTGACAATGTTTTTAAAAAAGGAGAAGGAAAAAAACAACTCTTGTTACCTCAGCTAAACCTTGAGAATCAAGTATTAAAACTAGTTCAACAGCCGGCCGTTGTTTAATGGACAGCTCACTAAACACATGGAGGTTTCACCATCTGAATTGTGCACACAGTGCAGGGAGAGAGGAACACGTTGAACCGCTGAATGAAAATGTGGAAAGTAAATATTTAAATTTTAATCCCCCCTTTACTTCTGTTATTTTTTTTTCTCTGAGGGAATAAGAAGTGAAATAATTTTAACATTTTTATGTAGTTTTTGGTTGCAGCAGTTTGCATGACTGCTCAAGATGTTTTAACATTTTGAAAAAGGAACAAAATGTTTACTTTGGAGTGGAGAAACTGATCAGAGAGTCTTTTAATAACCTACTGACAAAAATATCCAATGTAACGGGTGCGGAAGGTGAGGGTTCTTTAAAAAGAAATACTGTAGCTCTGATGGTTGGAAATGCCATGGCTTAATGAGAAACTTTAATTAAAAAACAAGAACAATAATTATAGAATTCCTCTAAAATGAAGCGAATTGAAGTATATTTTCTATTCATTCTTTACTTTTGCAGGCACCTTAAAGTTTTAGTTAAATTTCAATTTCAGTCTCCAGTCCTGCACAATAAATAGTGATAATAGTGCAGACCATGCTTTAATATTGGACATTTTATTCTATAGGTTTGAGTTCAACCTTCAGCTGTGACACACATCCAAACCAAGCAGAGGAACAGCCTGGATGTAGAGAACAGCCTGGGATCAGCTGTCTTTCACACTAAGCTATCGGAGCTCAATGTTTTGATTAAAAACAAACTAATTCTAATTAAGTCAGTCTGACTATAATTTTGGTTCTGTATTTTGGTCCTGATTCATCAAGTTAACCCTATAATGCCAAATGTATCATATTTGATACATACGGTTTCTGAAATGTTTTGCATCTGACAACTTTTGCATAATTTAATGGTAAAAACTTTGCTCAAAATCCTATTGTACACAATCAGATATACCTGATAACAGCCAGTAGAAGACTACACAAAAAATTAACTTGACTTATCACATAGTAATAAATTATTAATATCAAAAATGTATTTCTGTTTTTTCTTTTTACATATTTTGTTAAAAGGGAAATAAGGAATTAAAACCAAAAAAAAAAAGTAATTTTCTGTTTTGTTTTATTCTAGGATCGGGCTTTAAAGGGTTAAATCTGACTCTAAGGGAGTTACTCAGAGGAGCTCCTGTTTTATAAATACTGGATTATAATATGATTTTATTTTGTATTTATTTAGATTCCTTACTAACTTCCAGGCAAAGTATTTACATTGTTTTTATTTGAGATGGAAAACACAAAATGCCTAAGAATCAAATGCTGAAATTGAAAGATTCAGTCAAATAATTTTTATTTTATAATTAGTTATTGTACGTTTTAAATTTTTAAACAATCATCAATACTTTTGACTGAGAGGGGAACTCATGGTAAGACAAAATGCCCAAAGTGGAACACAAGTCAAAAAAGGTCTGGAATCACTGATCTGATGCATCACACATCTGCTGAAAGGTTTGCTCTCTCTCTCCTTTTTGCAGATTAAATGCAGAATGCATGTCTTGGCATAGAGGTGAAAAACTGCTTCCTGAATTCACTTCAAAATGGCAAACTTTTTAAACTTTCTTTACCATTTTTCCATAACCTCTGTATTAAAAAAATATTTTTATTCAGAAGCCTAGTCAGTGATGCATTCACTGGTAGCAAAAGGATTGGATTTTGCCATCAGTGTTTCTATTGATCAACTGTCTGATAAACATGAAAATCTTGTTGCATCTCTGAAGATAATTGAAATTCTTTTATTGTGTTTTTGGAGAAGGATTAGGGCCACTGAATAAAAAACAAAAGGTAACTGACTTTTAAATATTATTTCAGTTTAATATGGGAAAAAAGTCAGACTTTTGACAGCTAACAAACATGTTAGCATCAAGCCGTAGCCATGTCTAGACTAGACTAAACTAGCTCTCTTGTTTTAATCGCCTTCTGCTCTTCCATTAATGAAATAGATTAACCTGGGACCCCTCGGACTTATAAAAAGTCTCCTAATTCCATCATTTTCCACCAATGTGTTACAGGACCTCCCAAACAACTCACATCTTTGTTATAGAAGCCGAGTGCTCCCACATCTCTTCCTTCAGGGTGCCCTTTAAGATTAAGACCCAAGATTCTGAGATTAAAGTCAGAATTCTGAGAAAAAAAGTCAAGATTCTGACTTTATTCCCATATTAAACTGAAAAAACTTTTAAAAATCAGATTTTTTTTTTTTTTTTCCCCCCAGTGGCCGTTATCCTCTTCCGTACGTTTTCCTCTATGGAGATGAGTGTATAGTTTTTCTGATGGATAAAGCCTCCTCCCCTTCTATATGGAGCATTGAGATCAAAAGCTTTGTTGAAAACAGAACTTTATACACTGGGTTTAAAAAGAGGTTTTCCTGTTTTAGCTATTAGCATAATTGCAACTAACAATACCAAGTTTAGATATGCAGCTAAACAAAAACAGAAAAAGCAGATTTAGTTCCCTGTAGACTATTACATTCCCGAGGTATGAACTCAGTGTTGCTCCTTCTATTACAAAATTGATCATTATCCGGCTTGTATCAGTGTGTTGAAATGAGCTAAGGATTTTGTCTCACTTCCTGACAGATCCTCTGTTCATGCAAGAGGTTTTCTGTAAGAGCTTAATTCATTACTGCAACCTGAAAACTTCACTCAGATGCCGACAGTTTGGGGAGAAAAAGCTCTCCCACCGCCTGCCTGTGTTGTCGGAAGCTCTCTTCAGGAAGCAAATTGTCAACATCGAAAACGCTTGACAGGAGATGAGCTTTGAAAAGTGGAGCGCAGGACCCATTTGATGACGATGATGATGATTAAATTCACATCTTATTTGGTAGATGTTGTTGCAGACGTCCTGACAAACCCTCCTCATGGGTGTTAATGTGGGAATAATGATGTGGAGTTGTTGTTGCCCTGGTTTGAACCCATGAAAGTCGTATTCTGCCTCATGGATTAAAGGAATTTTAGACTTTTCCTTCTCGCCCACTGCTAAAGGTTCAGAAGTGGTGGCCCAGCAGGAACTACAACAACATGCGGCATTAAATTAGCACGTCGTCATTGTCTTCCCAGTTATTGAACACTGGGATGTTTCACAGCTACTGCTGATTTTACGTTTCTGACTCCAGGACAAGAACAGTTTTTAAAAAGATTTTTCCTGATGAGGCGTGTGAAAGGCTTTGTGGGAAAGAACCAAAAATGTTTCTTAGATGCAAAGGGTGTAACTTTGTGATGAAAGTTGGTGGGGACAGTCTGGGGGGGGTTTACTTGACCTAAACCCCTATATTAGGTGTTTGTATTTTCTAAAAAATGAGCTCAAACATATATTTATTGAATGCTTTCCTATTGTTGAGAACACAAGAGAACCATAACACACTGCTATTTATATTTATAGATAGTTAGAGAGCATTTTAAATGAAGCTTAGCATATTTTTTCTTTTAAACTTTCTGGTAAACTTGCCAATATACTTTATTAGATGTTGCTTATCCTGTTTCACCTTTAAATCTTCCCTCTGTGCTATTTAAAAAGATTTCTTTACTAGGGCTGGGTAAAAAAAATCGTTTTAATCGATTTTGAATCGATTCCTTTACATATTTGCAAAGTCGATGTCTACGGAATGAGATCGATTAGTACATAATGTTCACACTCAAATGAGCAGGAAAGATGCACTCAAGATCACTTCAAGCCAGACAGCTGCAAATATAGCCAACAGGTTGACTGAAGACATTAACAAATGGGGGCTGACCGGCAAAAACCTGTAGTTGTTACAGACAACGCTGCAAATATGGTTTGTGCAGTGAAGATAATGCAGCTCATGAATGTCTGAGTGAGTGAAGCTTTACTTTTTCACTTTTCACAAACAAGTTTGCACTTATGAGACAGTTTTGTTCACATCTCAAGTTTAAACCGTCCAATTTACAAGTTTGCACTTTGTGTTTAATGTGACAGGAAAAAAATAAAATACATGAGTATTTTGAAACACAGTTGAACCACCTTCATTATTGTAAAAACAGATCGAATCGAAATAAATCGATTCAGAACTGAATCAAAATCGAATCGATTCAGGACTTTGGAGAAAATACCCAGCCCTGCTCTTTACTAATATAATGATGCCAGAAACTGAATTTCAAGATACGTAGAAGCTCTGCAGTCTGATTCTGTCTGTAAAAAAGGGAAAAAGTGTTAATTTTAGGCTGTAACTGGGAGTCATGGTCTTCTGAGAATCCCAGCTTTTATAGTAAAGAAGAACACAAAATTTAAACTATATTTTCTCAAGCTTCTTGCATTATAATACTAACTTGTATAAACTTACAATCTTTTGCAGAAAAAGCTCTGTGTGTCTAACAAATGGATTTTGTCGGAGGCATCTCTAATTTTTTTTTTTACTTTTACTTAAACATGAAAGTAGCTGTTGGTGAATATTCAGCGAGTGCTGCTGTGTGTCTCTCTTCCAACCACGTAGCTACTTTGTACGTTAGTGAAATGCGATCACAGAATGAAATGTCTCAAAGCGACCGATTTGATGATGTTACACTGTGAGGCGGGACACAGGAGCAGCATGAGAGAGGAAAAAAACACCGAATGAAAACACTCTGCGGAACAAAGAGCAGAAAGGCGGGAAAAAAAGCAAAAATTATTGGTGGGGTCTGTCTCCACCAGTCTTCACAATGTTATGCCTGCGCTTAGATGGACAAAAAATGTAGTTATTAGACTTTGTCTTTAGCAAAACACTCACAGCCACACTGAAACGGCTCTAAATATTTATCAGGCCTTTCAGATACAAAACCGACAGCTGTTATTTAGACCAGAGGTTCCCAAACTTTTCCATGTTTCATGTTTGCAAACTAACAAAGATATAAATATGCAAACAGAAATTCATCTTTTTAAAGTTTATTCTTGCTGATAGAAGTGATGCTTCTGGGTTTGATTCCCAGCCCATGCATGTGTGGGTTCTTCTATTGCACTCAGTTGCCTGATAAGCTAAAGAACTGCCTCTGGTCAGTCTGTGTTTTTATCATCAGCCATCAGCTCGCTTCTCTTTTGTTCTTAAAGCTGGATTGGAGAAGCCTGCAGTGGTGGAGCAGGTCGACCTGGCCCCGACCCTGGCCCTGGGACTCGGGCTGCCCATATCTCAGAACAGCGTCGGCCGAGTCATCCCCGGCGTCTTGGAGGAAGCCCCGCTCCGGGACCAGCTGCGCTTCCTGCATCTCAATGGCCACCAGCTCAGCTGCCTGCTGCGAGACAGCATGGCTGACCACGAGAAAGGTAGGCGAGACATTCAGCCCCGCTCCTCCACCTGACTGAAAGCCACGGCCTTGTCTGACAGGTCGTCTCATTGTTATGCTGCGTTGTTTTGCGGACCTGTAATCAACTCTGGGGGAACTTTCACACTTCATTCACACAGCTCCAAGGTTATAGTGGCAGATTTAAGGCTTAGTTTACTCAAAAGCAAAATCCACTGCAGTCCTTTCTCACTTGATGAGATCTTGTTTTAGTTGCCGTCAGTCAGAAACTGTGACATGAATAAACCTGAAGTATACAGTCAGTTCCTATTACTGCACCTCAGCCGCCATCAAAGTGTGGAACCAAATTTCCATATTTATTCTGCCGTGTATAAGATGAGCTCTGGCACCACATAATCATATTCATTGCATCATTTTCATTCTCAGGGACACAATCATTTGTATTTTATATTAGAAATGATTCAGTTTAGGAATAAAATAGAAAATAACTCCATGCTGTCCAAACTGCTCTTTTTACTTTAGTGTATCTTTGTTCAACATTTTTACATTTACTCTGCAATGCTCTGATTACTTTGTGCAAGGTTGCAGAGCACAAGGAGGCATTCAGTAGCAAAAACACATAAAAATATATAAATTAGATAAAAAGGGCTTTTTTTTTATACAGCTCTAAGTATATGGAGTGAAGTTTGTTTTGTTCTTTTTGCAAACCAAGAACACATTTTGTAAATGGAAAGGAAAAAACAATCCAATCCAAAATTGCAACTTTGAAAAATGTTTTAATCAAACAATTGTTTATAGAGTTACTTTTGAATAACTTTTAAGTAAAAACCTTTATTTTAAATCATTATTATTTTAAATCATCTCAAATAGATTTTTCTTCCAATTTTAGTTTAGACATTTTTAAAAATGTTTTTTCAAATTTTATGTATGTATATATATATATATATATATATATATATATATATATATATATATATATATAT
>NW_015150736.1:557463-559791 GCF_000732505.1 Cyprinodon variegatus
ATATATGTATATATATACATATATATATATATATACATATATGTGTATATGTGTTGTGTATTTTGTTATTTAGTCTATCTCACAGAATACACTTTGTCTAAAAAATCCCTGAATGGCTTGGATCCAAAACACATTTGTAATAAATAGCATCACAGGCCAATAAAGACAACTTTAAACTTGAAAGCTCTCATCTTGGCTCTGCTGTTCCTCCAAGGTCGTAGAGAAGTGGAAGGAAGCACGTCTACTTCTTTATATTAAAGTTGTTTTAAAGGTTGAAAACAGCCTCATTATGCTTCTTTCTGTTCTGTCCAGAAATCGAAGTGGCCATGCTTGTAGTGCTTTACTAGCAATCTCCAGTCTTAAGGTGTTTTAAAAAGTGGACTAGATGTGCAAACACTGCCTAAAATCTCAGATATACTATATTTGCAAAAAAAAAAAAAACATGGCCCAAAAGATTGGACACATTTGAAAAAGCTTTCCGCAGCCATTTTAATGAAGGTTTGATTGTTAGTTTTGTTAAATGGGTAACATTTTTTACTTCAACTGCTCATCCGAAAGTGCACCCATAAGAAATTATTATAAAAGGCTTTAATAAGCCAAGTACATCACAGATGCTTTTCCGAAATTAAAAAGGTCTTCCTTTAAGACTGACTTTTTGACTTCACAATAACATCACTGGGAGATATGGGCAGCCAAGTGTAGCAAACTGGATCAGTTCATGTCGGAAGAATCTGATCAGTTTCAGTTGGAGTTGGACAATCCAAGCAAACCTGTCTTTGACTTCTTTTACTTTTTAATTTTTTAAACATACCTGAATAAATTACCTTCTAAATGTAAAAACTGCCTCCGGGAAATCTTAAAGCCTCTAGTGTCTTCATGAACATCAGTCCTCTCCGATTGCTGCAGAAGTGTTCACACAAATTGTAGCTTGTTTATTCTGCAGTTTGTGAGATATCCAGCTTGGAGCTCCCTCCATCCTGCTTTCTTCTTGGCGTAGATGTCCTTCACACAGCGCCGGTATTTAGTGTTAAGATAGCCAGAGGTTTCTTATTCTGATGTTTTGCTTTTTAAATATTAGAATTATGGAGCCAAGAGACTAAATTAAACAAACAACTTTACACATGACAGCATAAGATTTAGCAGTTATTTCTTCCTTAAGTTTAACTTCTCTGAAATGTCCCCTGATATGGCTTTATTATTAACTGCTGCTTTACAATGCGCTGAATTTTAATTAATCCCACAGAGATGCCTAGTAAGCATTAAAGCAGTTATTTGAAGGTTCTAGATGTTGTCCTTTTATTCATGAATCGCTGCTTTAGAAGATGAATAGATGCTTGAAATCATTTGCATGACTGGAAAGAATGTATAAAGGTCAGCTGCATCTTAAAAACACCTACGCTGATCAATGCAAACCACGTCTCACCTGAGTAGGAAAACATATGTTTTGTTTGTTTTAGACCTAAAAGGTGGACTGAAAAAGGGCATGTTACACTGCCCTGACAGATGTAAAAAACACGTTTCAATTAGTGTTGCACCGATACCAGTATCGGGCGGAGCCCCGATCCAGCACTAAAATGGGGGTATCGTTATCGGCGAGTACCAACAAATAGGGCAACAATACCATTTTGAGAACAAAAAGTTTATTCAACTATTGTCACCCATTCCAGGTAGGCAATAAAAAGTTCTTCTAGATTCTCTTTGTTTTAGTCTTTTTCCTGCTTCTCAAAGGTAGGCAGCAGCTTGACAAAGCCATGATGGCAATTTTTTACATCCTAGTAGTATGCAGTTCTTCATATACACACACACATCAATTTCAAACAGATGGTATCGGTATCGGCTGATACTGTCGAGCCAGATGTCGGGTATCGATATGGGGGCCAAAAAATGGCATCGGCGCAACACTAGTTTCAATTTGAAGTTCTGAGAAATATTGGAACTGTGCAGGCTAGACACTGCGTTCCAGGCGAGCGGCTGCCACTATAGCCTGCCCTACTGATACATAGGCTCTGTTCGCATTCATGGGATGCGTCCCTTGAAGGCCGATTACGTCATAGCGAGGCCCTGAAGTCTGGTATGATTCCAAGACTCCTCTTTATGCGGCCTTAAAATGCGTCCTTCTTTTTGCCCAATTTGAAGGACTAATCCAGTGTATCCTCTCTATCCTTGGTTATTTCAGGATTAATTGCGATTCCAAGCAAACCGACTGCTCCGTGATCAGAGGAAATGGTACTTGGCGCCGAACAGTTGTGAATATTGAAAGTGGAGCTTAACCTCTTACACCCTCAGGGGGTATAAATAAATTTCTGCCTGACAAAAACACACAAAAGT
>NW_015150736.1:560487-563984 GCF_000732505.1 Cyprinodon variegatus
GATTCTAATATATCTGCAGTGTGGGGAATATAAATCTGACATAGCGACAGAGCATGCTGCGGAGAAAGCCTGGACGTACCTGAAAGGCTGGACCTGTTTGAATTCACAGCCAAAACTCTTCCTGTCTCCTTTTTTTCACGGACTTCGAAGGATCCAGTCCAGGCAGACTGCGTCCTCGGAAGATGCAGCCCATAAATTTGAACACAGCCATCGACTCAAAGTGCAGTTACCAGCAATGAACTTTGTAAATCCATGTCCGCCATGATGAGGTAAAACCAATAAGGAGCAGACGTCATGATATTGGAGGCTTTTGCCTGCAGGGGGAATTCGCCTGCCATGCGAAATGCTGTCACTGGCAATACCACCCACAAAATTCCTGATTCCTATTATACTTAGGAGTCCATTTTGCTCCAAAGTCCATTAAGTGAGCAATTAAATAAGTTAATGCACATATAAACATAAAGACATCCTACACACATCTTCACTCGTACAATTATTACCTGTAGGTCACACGACTACAACCATTGTAAAGAAATGTAAACATCCATCTACAGTGACTGAGAACCCATTAATGCTCACTGTCCTTCTTCCATCTAATATCCTTTTGAGAAAAACAATTTTAGCCTTTTTCTAAACAGTCTGATGCAAGCAGAGAGACTTCCACACCGTTTACCGAAATGCACTTTTTTTAATGTTTGTTTAGGCAGGTAAAGTTTTTAGTTTTAGATTTTCTCTGTAACTATACCCTGCCTCTCTTTTAACAAATTGTTTTTGTATGTTGTCTGGTATGTTTATTTCCAGCGTTATGCAACAGTTGTGAGGTTTAAAACTATCAAATCAAAATATTCAAGGAAGAAGGAATAAATGAATAATGAATTTGTGTGGTCATGAAAGCCAGCCTCATGAATTATCCATGTTTGTCAGTGTACAAAACGGTTTGAAGGATGTCCGGTATGAGTGACCCCAGATTTCAAAACAATAGCTCAGGTATGATAGAATTAGTAAACGGTAAAAAAGATAAGGTATTTATTGTTCAGAAAATATTTTGTTTTACTAAGAAATATGGTGCTTCTAGATGCTGACCTTGGACCATAGGTTGGGGCATAAAGCTGCATAAGGTCAGAGATATAATGGCTGGTCTGACCATGCAGAATTGTAAAAGGTAGCATCAGATAGCATCTGTGAAGGGAGGATGAAACAGGCAACAGTGACAGAAGCTCATCTGTTTGATCCGATGGCCAGACCTTCACGCCTTAATGAGCCTGTCTACAGTTCCCCACTGTTCCTTCATTAGATTACCTTTGATAGGAGCTGGACATTGCAAACAGAAACACCCCACAGGAACAGTTTTGGAGATTCAATCAATCACACTATCACAATTTGGCTCCTGTCAAACTTACATCAACCATGACACCTGCTCCATTTTCCTGCTTCTGACAAACCAGCACAATTCTGAAAGGCTGCCCATTGTATCCCAGTGCTGACAGTTACCTTTCTGATCAGTGGCTACCTCCAGAAAATCAATGAAATGTAAGGGTGCAAATTCACATTATGTGTACACAAAATAGACCAAAAACTATTTGATCATGATAAAATAAGATTATATACACCAAGCCTCTGTCCTGATAGTGTTTATTCCTTTTTGAGCCCAATAGAACTCCAGCACCGAGCACCATGAGCCGACATAAACAGATGTGGTGCAAACTGCTGGGGTTCTATCAGAAAGCCTGATGGTGACAATGGAGGCAGCCACTTAATAGAGCCTGAATGTCCTGCAGTGCCTCTTAGTTAAAGTCACAGCTGGATGTATTTGAAGGCCAACCGAAATTATTTGGGTAAACTCTACATGCAGCAACTCTAAGATCTAGGGAATCCTCCCCAAAGCTTCCTAACAGAACATTAAGGAGAAGGAAAGTTACTGTTATTACCAAACGCAGCTTCAAGGTAAGAATTATTTAAAGAAAAATTCTAAAAAGTCATAAGCTAAAATATTTTCACTGGAACGAACGCAGACTAACCGATTGCAAATGCTTTCTCCCTGTAATCGCATCATTGAGGAGCCCTGAAATTAACTGATCTTGAATAGTCTCAATTCTCGAGAACGCGAGTCCGGACCCGTGTTCTCGTCAAGTCCGGTCTTGGCAAGAACACAGGAGTTTCTGGACTTGGTGAGAACGGGAGCACGCAGTGTAAATATGGGTCAATTGTAACAGAAGCATACTCATGCTGTCACCACACGCTCAACTTCGGAAATCTTTTTTTTTTTATTACGCAATAAATCAGCAAATGGGCCATATAGTGACGCTTTAAAGCATTATATTTTCGCCTATAAATTATCTTAAAACTTACTTTTATTCAACAACAGCACCAGAAAGAGAACTTTTAACTTTCTTTTTTTTTTTTTTTAACAGTGTCCTGTCTGGCAATGTGGTAATAAGAATAATTGTCTTGATGCCAAAAGGAGCCCAACAGATTTTACTTTCACAAGTGTAGCAGTATGGCAATTGCCATACTGCTCCACTTGATTCATGCATATAAATTGCTTCATTATAATTATGCAGGGAGTTTTACAGTTTATATGGACACTGCAATGTAAATAGAGCAGAAAAACAGAAGAAGAAAAAGGAAAAAAGAGAAGAAAAAAAGAGAAAAGATGAAAGAAAGAAGAGATAGAAAGGAGAAAATGACAAAACATTTTCAGAACTTTTAACTTTGAATGGAGCGCTCCATTGAAAGCTTCTGCTGCCGCAGTGCATGCTGGGACAGCTGTCAATCTCAAGAACAGACAAGTCTGCTCTGATACATACTGGATAAAGAGGGAGGGGTGAGAACAACACCTGGGGATTCGGTGCGTTCTCGGTGTGGCGTTCTCAGCAATTGGAACAGTGCTCGGGCTGAGGCTGATGACGTATCACGAGTACACGAGCACACGAGAATGCACAAGAAAGCATATTGAGAAACGGCCCTATGACAACACCCTATGACAACACTGTGTAACCCCCCCCCCCCCCCCCCACCCCCCCCCTCTCCCCCCCCCCCACCCAAAAACTTCCTCACACTTTACTTCAATGTTGTTTGTACTTAGATTGTAGAGACTAAGCAGACTTACAACACCACGCTACATGAGGAACTACAGTACAAAGCACAGCCATTTACAACTCCGGTCCGTAGCCCTCCCAGTCGACGTGGTACTGCCAGCCGCGACCTCGTCGACGTGAGTCCACGATGCGTCGAACGGTGAAGGCAGGATGACCATCGACCTCCAGGGCGGGTGGTGGGGAGTCGGAAGGCGGGCACAGAGAACTCGAGATGACAGGTTTAACTTGGGACACGTGGAAGGTTGGGTGGATCCGGAGAGACTGAGGCAGTTGGAGACGGACGGCTGACGGACTGATGACTCGGGAGATCTTGTAGGGACCTATGAATCTGGGCGAGAGTTTTCGAGACATTCCCTTAAGGGGAATCTCGAGTGGACAGCCATACCTCTTGGCCTTCAG
>NW_015150736.1:569258-577259 GCF_000732505.1 Cyprinodon variegatus
TTCTCCAGCTCCCAACAGTTACAAATTTTCCTAGTCCACATGGAGGGGTGTTGAAGCCCAAAAGGACGTAATTTGGCCGTGCGGACCTCGCGGACGTGTCAAACAAAAAACAAACTTTAGCCCCATTTCTACCTTGCTTACCTCAGTTGTTATTGTAAATACACTTGAAGCGCTTCATTTGTTAACAAGTTAAGCAAAAACAAAGAGTTAAACACAAAATACCAAACAATACGGCAGCAGGACGCAATAATCTTCAAAAAACACTTTTTATGCCGTTAGAGTGAGCTACTGGCTTATAGATTTAAAATGGAAAAAAAGAAAAATCTGGACCAAAAAAAGATGAGTTACATCCTTCTTGATGAATGTAGTAACTCCATAGCCAGGTCTTCATTTGCTAAGAAAGAGACCTCACAACATTACCTAGTGAAAATATCTGCACATCTAAAAAAATGCTCATCTCATGGCACAAGCATGTTGTTTTATTGCTAGTCTGCAGACTCACCCATGTTTGTTTGTTTTCCAGTAAACAGTTCAGGCGATGCTCAAGCAAACGTTTCAGTGTTTATGTTTGATGCCGTCTAAAGCGGATGTTCGACAAGGCGTCACAAACTCAACTTGGTGTTGCATCTAAAGAAAACACAAACAGAACAAATGTAACACTCTGGCAACTAATTTCCCTCTCTATTTTTGTCCCTGGTTTCCATAGCGATGGGATGAAATGGAAATAAATTCAGTAGACCTACATTCGGATGTGTTGATTTGCCTGAATCAGTCCACTCGGGTAATCATGAAGTTATTATGCAGCAGGATGTCATGTTTGTCATTGCCGGTGGGGTGCGGGGGCTTGCCTCAGGTGTTTTTAATAACTTTCCTGTTGGACAAATCTTCTTCTTGAGAGTGAAAAATGTGCCTTAACATATTTCAATGTTTGAGATTCTAGAGGGAAGTTTGGATTTTTAAGCGGAATCCTTGTCTCAGAAGCATTTAAGGTTTTCCTCCTCTCCGCTTGTTTCTGACACCTCGGCTGGGTGTTTTCTAAGATGGTGATGTGGTGTTATCTCTAAATCCTTAGTTGTTTTTTCTCAGTTTTATGTTGAAATCACCTCCAGCATGTTAAAGCAAACCTTTTAAAATGCAGCCTTTGTGATATAAGCTTTAAACAACCTTGTTCTGCCTATATTTCTCTCTGCTCTCTGCTCTTTCCCGTCTCGCATATTTCAATCTTTATGTTGTGTTTTCCCTGCGTCTCTAACCTCGGGTGTTTTGAGCAACCATTAACCAATCCTTATATTTCAGACAGATGAAGCATAGCCAGGGCTATCCATATCAAGTAATTCATGCCTGTGGCTTAAGGTTCTAATATTTCTTCCAGCTCCTCTGTCTGACAGAGCCTAGGTCTCTATTCATCACTTCCATGCTTATGCTGCTGAGATAGGAGTTATATTGCAAATAATTGTTTATAGAAGAGGCTGTGTGTTTTTACGTGAGCTAAAGAACATGCTCTGGCCTTCAAGCTTCTTCTGAAGCATTCAGCTTAAATGTGAGGTGGCATCATTTGATCTGCTGAATGAGTCAGAGTGCCCTTAGAAAGCAACCAGACGTATCGCACACAGACCTGAACGCTTTTACCAGGGGCTAATTCTCTTTTTAAAGACGGTTACACAGAAGCATCAAAGAAGGAAATACTGGAATCTAATTGCGTTTTTAATTTAGAAGAACATCAGTCATGTGTCAAAATGATGGATGAAGTCCTAAGATCTTGGTTCTACTGAAGCTGTTGGAAGGGCTTGTGAATTCCTGCTGATTACATATCGGGGTGTATCAGCAGTTTCTGAAGGTTTTTCCTGAAGGTAATCTGAAGTACTCCAAAGTTTCAATTAAAAACATCAAGCCGGCCCGGAGCGGTACGTGGCATAGCTGTATCATGGGTGCTCGATGTAGAGAGGCTAGTTGTCCTTTGGGACAACCTTTAGGGTTTAACTCCTTACCAAAGGCGTTTAAAGCAACATTGTGTAGCTTTTGGCCACTAGGGGCACTAAACCTGTCGCTTCCAGGTTCAGCACCCCAACAGCGCACTGTGGCATCAATAAACAGCCTTCCTTGGTGTTTTTGAATCTGCTAGCTGACCACTTTGGACCAGGAGATTGTGAAGTCATTGAGCGCCATAGTCTCTCCTCGGTGTTAACGCTGAAGTTCAGGAAACTGTCCTCCCTCAGCAGTGTGTCGCAGTGGGCTTGTCGCAGTTTTTTTTTATTTATGCCCAATATTAAAGCGTGGTGTGTGCTATGTTATTCCACGCCACAACGCAAAAGAGACAATCAGGAACTATCTGTTGGTCTAGATACGGTCGAGGCGGTGAGAAAGTGGGGACAAGTTTGTGCGACAGCAGAGGGACATGAGGGCGAAAAAGAGCGGGCATCCAGGTGGAAAAAGGGTCCCAGGGTTCTCCCGCACCTCGCTCTTCTAGCTGGTCCAACTTTAGGTGTCGTTTTCCACAATGGCGGTCATACAAACAAAACAAGCCGCTAAGGTACCAAACAGGAAATACGCATAGTGTAGAGCGGATGTAGATTTGACCAATCAGAGGCCTCCTGTCTGCGGTCACCTACAGTTTTGGAGAGGTGCAGCAGAGTGTCTGCGTAGGGGGCGGGACATATCTGCGTTCACTGCGACACACAAATGTCACATAGCAGCATGAGGTGAGGGAGGAGCAGTGAACGCTCTCACTGCATGGAATTCACCGTGCGCTACTTCACCACCCTTCACCACGCGGTTCAGATTTTGTTGCATTGATGAAATTATAGAAACAGGATAAAGGAATCTTTCTATGGTGAACATGTTTCTGTTGGGAGGAGTTGATTGAGTCATGACGAACCAAGCAGGAACGGACATCCATCAGAGCGTCGCTCTCTAACCCTTAAATCCCACATCCTCTGTCCTCTGTCCATCCTTTTTATATTGAGGATTTGGGAACAAAATTGAAGAAAGTTCACACACCTGCAGAAGAAAACTACTTGCTGCATCTGTGGACGGTTTCACATGTTTGCAACAAAACTAGCAGCAGTAGTGGAATTTGGAGATGCAATCCACTTCTTAAATCTATCTTTGAGTTCCTGTAATTTATCCAGAAGTTCTGCAATCACACTTTTTCTCTCACTCTCAACTTGGTGGTCGGCTGCATGTTTAGCCTTCCCTGGAAATGCCTTTCCAAATTACTCTTTTTATTTTTTGAAAGCCTCTCGTTACAAAGCAAAAAAATGTTAATGAAAACAAATGATTCGGTCCATTCTTTTTTGAATTCTCTGTTCTCATCAGCTATCTTCCTTTTTTCCCTTTGGGATCCATGGCCTGAGACACGCCTGCCGGTTTGTTTACCTGCCATCGAGCTATGATGTGCTCTCTATGGCCGTGATGCAAATTTTCGTTGAAAGAAAAGTTTACATTTATTGTATTAAATTTATTTACTATACAAATGTTTACAGCATTGGAAAACATGATGAATGTTTGATCTCCTGCACATCACATACAAAAAAAAAAAAAAAAGTCTATTTTCTTTAATTTTTGAATAAGCTCCAGGGAGCTGCAACGGGTCACTAAAGAGCCGCAGGTTGCTGACCCCTGGGTTAACCAATGGACTTCTAGTTTTCTTCAAAATAAAAAAAAGTTTTAGATACTGAAAAGGATGGATGTTTGACACCTATGAAGCTGGAAAATGTTGGATTTAACTATCTATAATGGCTTCACTAGAATGTCATTATTCTTGTTTGGGTCTTTTTAACAGTGTGTTCTTGCATCTCAGCTTACAAAGTTTTCTAGCATCGATGATGATGGCTCCTAAATTGTACTAATGACGTTTAAGTGACTGAAAAAAATAATATTTCATACAGAAAACAGCATCCATGAATCCTTGGTGTCTATTAAAATATGAAAAGCAATAAAGATGATGTATAAAAACGGTTTTTATTAGCCAAAATTTATTGAAGGACTTAAACAGGAGGTGGAAATTCCTATTAAACACAATAGCTGGAGACATATAGCTGTCTGACAAGGTAACTCACTGCAGGGTTGAAATTAAATTACACTCTGTATAAAGTTTTTTTTTTTTTTGGACATTCAACCCTGTTTAGTTTAGCTTTAGCTGTAAGTGAGGACATTTTACTAAGTTAAACAAGTTTTAAACACCAGTGTAGACAAACCTTTCTTGAAAATAAATTCACATAAAATCTAAATATTTTCACAGTAAAATCATCTAACTTCTTTTTTTCCCTAAACCCAGAGGCCGGCTTCGAACAGTTTCGTGTGGCAGAAAAGGCTCATGGGAGCTGGATGAAGCTCTACCTGGAAGGAAATACCTCTGAGGTGCTGACCAACATGGGCAAAAAAGTCCTGAAGCAATACCTGGAGGCGCTGGCTGCCATGAGTTCTGCTCTGAGCAAACAGCTGGGCAAATACGACCTGTACTCCATGATTGCAGGGATGGTCTTTGTCTTCCAGGTGAGGAGAGCAAAGATTTCATGGGGGTTTGGTCTCTATATGGCAGCATGTTTTAATAGGTTTGATCATTGATTTTTACAATTAAACTGGAAATGAGAAGAAAAAGAATCTAAGAATCAGAATATTTTATATTTCTGACGTTCGGCCTGCAGGTATAGATTTACGGTGACTGATTTCTCTACTAGAACTAAAAAAACAGCCTTTAATGTCAAGATTGTTTTTTTGTGTTCCTTACCAATTACAATCATGTGCTTTTAATGTAATATTTATTATATCTTTATAAAACTTAATAGGGATCCATGAATAGTTAAACATTTTGGCCTAAATATGTTGTAATTTTCCAATGAACTTAAATGCTATTTGCAATATGTAACAGTTAACAATAAGTTAAAAACTGATGTATCCTTTATAATTATGTGTCTGTATAATTTCTGAATTCTGAACTATTCTGACACTCTCTGCTTTAAACTGAAAAGGTTTTGCGTTACTGTTCATTGCATTACCCAGAATGCATAGCAGCATAACATCATGGCAGTTTTATTCAAAAGTGTTAAAACTGAGCAGCTTACTCTATTTTTATTGGATTGTTTTTACTTCAAAAGTAGATATTTCTTGAATTCTGTTTACAAGTAATTGGGGATTCCTTTAAAATTGAGGATGCGGTTAAGAGGAACATGACAGTAAAATGCTGCAAATCCCAATAACTGTTAGCAGCTCAGTGCCGGTGAAAGTGATCTGAGAGGTTTTAATAGCTTGGTTAGAAAATAGACTGAACTTGGATGAGAAAATCTACCTGAAAAACATCTCCTATCCGTTATTCTCTAAGAGCTACCCTCTAGGGACTTTAGATCCTTTCCCTAACAGAATGGAATGAAATAAACAGCTCTTTAGCAGGACTCTGCAGAGAAGGAATCTAAAGTTGCAGGATAGTATCTCTCCTCCAGGATGGGACTTTATGCCTACTGTATGTCCTGCTAGGCAAACATTAAGACAGACAGATGGAGATCAAAGCTGGTAAAACCTTGTTTTTTCCCTCCCCTCTCCACTTTCTTCCCTGGCCTTTTAGCTCCTGTTGGTCTTACTGCTGGCTATGCCTGAAGCCCTCAGCGGTACCGCAACAGTGGACCTTCCGGTCCTTTCTTCTCTGCTCTCCCTGCCTTTCTACCTCCTGTGTCTGCTCCTCGCCTCCGTGCACGTGTTGGTGTGCACATCAGCTGAGAGCTCCTGTTACTTCTGCAGCCTCTCCTGGGGTCTGGTGTTTGCTGCTGTCGCCTTCTCCTCAGCAATGTTTTGCATTTTGATCTCGGTAGCAACACGGAGACTCCCCCTTGGACCAACGATTCATGGGAAGGTGAGTGGGACCTCATAACGCCATCCATTTATCCTCCATTCATATGTATTAGCTGCTGAACCCAGATTTCCATACATATTTAATTCAGTTTATTTATATAGCGCCAACTCACAACACGTTACAGTTCACCAGATCATCCAGTCAAATTGATTCAAAGTTTTCTATCTAATGTAAACCAGTTGATTGCATCGACTCATTGACTCGAAGGCAATCACTCACACTAAGCATGCTTGTAGTGACAGTGGAGAGGAAAAACTCCCTTTTAACAGGAAGAAACCTCCAGCAGAACCAGTACATAGAATACCTGTAGAAGACGACATCTTCGACATCAGACTAAAATGTTTCCTGTCAGCTCTAATTACCAAAAATATTTTTCTCTTTGCTGAATTCCAGAACATTAGGTATATTTTTTTAGAGATTTTGTTTAACTTTATTGAAGAACTGATGTTTATGTGAAATAAAGTTACTAAAAGGCTAAAATACTGCCCAGTGATCTTATATGAATGCCAAATAATCTGAACCAAGAGATTTAAGAGAGGTTTGTTGGCTGCCCTGCTCACAGACATCAGGTCTTTGTTACCCAACCCCACCCCTCCCGAGACAAACAGCCATTTACACTCACACCGAAAAGTGGGCTTACACTGTGCGATTTTTTTATTTTTTTTGCCCTTTTCGGAGCGACTTTCCAGTCGTCTGAGAATTTTCCGATCGGGTCTACTTTCAGCCTAATCGTGCATCGTGTAGCGTACAGGGGGTAATGAGGGCCGATCAGCATCTCACGAGGATTCATAAGGTCGGGAGAAAAATCAAACATGTTTGATTTTCAGTAGGCCGTCGTGGGCACATCGCTCAGTGGGCAAACAAGGATTCTTCTTCCTCTTAGATGAAGTTTCGTTTGGATGTACAATGTGAGCTGTAGCTGTGAGCAACGATTGAAAAACTCTCACAGTGTATGCCTGGCTTAAGGAGAATTTAGAAAAGCCAATCAACCTAACATTCATGTTTTTGGACTGTGGGAGGAAGCCAGAGTACCCTGAGAGAACCCACATGTGCTCAGGGAGAACATGCAAACTCAATGCGGTAAGACCCCAAGCCGGAAAAACTGAACTAGGAACCTTCTAGCTGCAACACAGCAGTGCTACAAACTGTGCCACTGTGCAGCCCTTGCAGAATTTGCATTTTGCTAATTTCTTTTCGTGTTTGCAATTAGCACAGTTTGATTGTCAATGGAAACACAGCCGTTGACTTTGTTGTATAAAGCCAGAATTCTGTCAAAAGTGCAGACTTTGGCTACTTCAGTTTTTGTAAACATCTGGCTTGTTCTGTATAGTGCGCTGCAAAAAAAGACCACAGCATGTTTGTTTACTAGTGTAGGAACCTCAAGTTTGTGCATCCAGCACCTTTCAAATGTCTGTACTACGTAGATTTGATTCGTAAACCTTGTCTTTTGTGTTTTTACTAAAAAAGCTTACAATTTGAGACCAGATCTGAGAAGTGAGGATCTTCTTGATGTTTATTAAGATTGTGGTTGTATACATTTCTCTTATTTTGATTTGTTTCTATTTCTGAAATATATCCAATTGCAATTTAAACTTTTTTCAACATCAGAATAGTTGAAATGTTTGAAACAATCCCTGCCTGAGTTGCTCAGAGTTGGACTTTAATCAATGATTGCAAAGAGCCACTTAATCAGTCCCTAATTATTCTACAGTATTGCACAGGAATACGTTAAGGTAATAAGTAGGGAGCAGTCTACACCAGGGACGGCTCATTCATTTAAACACATGAAGTGGTGCTTCATAAAACTTTTTTCCTTTCAGTGCTAGCCCAGCCCAGAAATAATGGCTCCTTTCACTTGCTGCTACTTTCTGGAGCTGAAGACTTTCCATCTCCCCATCCCAACCCTGCATTATATAAATATATACCGTATTTTCCCGACTATAGAGCGCATCTCTATATAAGCCGCACCCGCTAAGTTTTAAAAAAAAACTAGAGAATTACATATAAAAGCCGCATCGGGGTAAAAGCCGCTGATAACAACTGAAATGGTTACCGGTACCTCGTTTAACAGAACACAACTGAACAGATTAGTTTCGGAATGGTTTCTGTAGCACAAAAGTAAAAGTGCTGATCAAACAAAACAGAAAAGTTATTGA
>NW_015150736.1:579484-581793 GCF_000732505.1 Cyprinodon variegatus
CTGAATGTGTGCATTGATGACTGAAAGACATCTTCTGCCTCCATTTATCTCTTTACTACAGTGTGTTAAATTCATGTTAATGTGGATTTAAAGACATTTCAATTCAGGAGGGAATATAAAAAAAAAAAAAAAAGATTTAACCAAAAGTTTCGCTACCCCCATGCAGTACCTCCGCGGACCCCCTAGGGGTCACAGACCCCCTGTTGAAGACCTCTGGTCTAGCATTTGAGTATCTGCAGGTAAAATATGTTGGATCTTATTATTCTGGTGCCTGTGGTTTGGATTCCTTACGTCCAGGATTCCAGCCGCTGCGAACAGTAGCGGAAAAATGCAAAAAGGCAACCAGGCCAGAGGCTGCTGTTGAACGGGATTGCCAGAGACAGCGCACTGCCGTTGTACGGGGTCAAAGCTCAGACAGTGAAATAATATTTGAAGGCAGGATGGTAATCTGGATGAACTGACTGACTTTACTCACTGATCACAGCAACTATAGCTGCCATTGTTACAGGCAAAGAAAAGATAGGGTAGCTCCGCCCAACGCGCATCTGACCCACTTTTCGACCGCGCCACCAGAGCAGCAAAGATGCTTCAGCCGTGTCAGTGCTAAACTTGTACAAGCATCAAAAATGAAGCAGCATGCGTGTTTTTGCTGCTCCTGCTGCTTGCTGTCTGAACGTAGCATCAGACTTGAAACCTGCTAAACAATGACCTGGTGCTACTTCTGGATTTAAAATCACACCTTATCTAAAGCATATCTGTTACATAATGCAGAACTCAGAGATATTACTGTCAGTGCTGATTTAGCAAAAATGTTGTGATGTACAGCGCCGCTGTATTGAACTGATTCATTTAGCGGTCTCTAACTTCACATTTATCGATCAGCCTGGCTTTTATTCATCCTCAGCTGTCAAAGCTGGTATTTGTGTTCATCTAATTTTCAGTCCCGCCACAGATGCATTTACTGATCTAAATATATTTGTACCTGGGACTGCTAATGACTCTTCAAGGAGACTTCTTTAGTGAAACTGTTGTTTTACTGTTCTCATATAGCGGGTTCCTGTTAGAGCTAGGATCAATAGCGAGTTCTCATGGATTGCTTTAAAAGCAATGCATAGATTTATCTCTGCTGCCTCTGAAAGCAGATACAAAAGAAAGCTCATGTAATGCAATCCTCAGCATCTTGTTCTAAAAACAGACCTGGGATCAAAGCACATTTCACATTTAAAACCATCCTATACATGCGTTCTATCTCCAGTCGTTTCCTTTTTATCTCCAGTCATTTCCTTTTTGTTGTCTAGATTAACTCATAAAGCTTACATATTTTTTAATACGTGCAGTTTGTGTTGAAAGTCTGAATATTTTTCCACTTTTTGCCATATTTGTGATCACCCTAACATTTCTCACAGGCCATCAGGCTTCAAAATGCAAAACAAATTTTGCTGAAAGTTATTGTGATATCCAAAACATTTGCTTGGTGAAAATTAAACAAAACTTTTCACTGAAACAAGAAGGTCATTCACATAAAAGTCTGAAGTTCATGTTTCTAAAAGAAAGTTAAACAATTTCTAAACATTTTTAAGTCTGTTGATACAAATTGTACTCGGAAAGAAGGATTTATTTGATCAATTTTCAGCTAAAATAATGGGAAAACAATTAGACTTTATTTAAAAATGCCACATTTATTCAAATCTAATGAATCTCTACACACAACGCTATCCTCTGGTACTAGACAGTTGATTGCTCTTTAATGTTAGATAAAAACAAAAACTTTATTTGATTAGTAGAAAATGTTTCCCTAAAAAATTATAGGATGTCAATTTTTATTTTTTATTTTACCTGTAGGCCAAATTTGTACCATTGTTAGAATTAATTCATGGCTTTAGTGTGAACAGTTCTGTTACAGAACCAACAAACATGAAGAAAAATGATTTTTGGTTTTCAAATATTTTACATAAAAGAAAAGTTTGGTTTCCCTTTTTATTCCACCATGTTGTTTTCAGAAGTTATAGCGAGAACAAATTTATTCCCATGCAATTTTCATCAGTTTTTTTATTTAAGAGAATTACAGCATTTAAAAAATATCCAAATAGTTTTGCACACATTTGTAATGGAAATGCAGTTATTTTCCCCTCTAGATATGAGTGTGACCTTGTCAGGCGCAAGATTTTTTTCCCCGGTCTTCCAGTCAGTTTAGTACGATGGAATATTAGGGCCAGGTTAGAGATTTTTTTGTATTTTTTTTATTTTGAAAATAAAGTCAACACATTACGAGAATAAAGTTGTGTCGTAAGATTACGAGAATAAAGTTG
>NW_015150736.1:582412-584032 GCF_000732505.1 Cyprinodon variegatus
TTACAACTTTATTCCCATAATTTTATGACTATTCTCGTTGCGGCTTTATTGCCGTAATTTCTAAGATTTTATTTTCCTAATTGTACGACTTTATTATTGTAATGTTATGACTTTATTCTCGAATAAACAGAAGAAAATAATCTCTTGCCTGGCCCTAATACTCCATCCTAGAACTCCGTTTAGAAAAATGCATGTTTTCAAATGAAAATAAAGGGTAAGAAAACATGCTTTAATATCTAAATTCAGATAATAAAGTTCACTTTTCTGTTCCAAAAGAATACAATTAGAGTGTGAAGTGAATTATAAATGAGTTTGCTGATTTCTTTAAAAGAAGGTGAGGCAGAAGCAGTGTTTAACTTTAGAATACCTCTGTTATTAGAAAAGGAGGCCTGCAACAGATGATTTAAGTGAATTTCATAACTCCTCTTTTTTTAAAGTTCAGTGGAGTCTGACCGCTATAGAAAAATTTAACAAGATTTCTTTCTTGGCCTGGGTGAAGCAGCAATGTTTCCCAATGAGAAGTCTTAACACAGATGGCTGGGTCAGAATACTCTCTCACTAAGACATGATGGAAAGGAGCGCTGGAATAAATCACACACCAAACCCAGGGCTGGCTTTCTGACACAGCGCGTCTGATTCTGTTTTATAGAACAAAGATGGGAAATATTTAAATAAAAATCAACATTTTAACAGTAGTTTTAAGCAGAACACTACGTTTAGAGCTCCCCTGGGCTTTGCAGTTAAGTTTAGAGCCGTCGATGTTCTCCCCGCATTTAGCTGCTCCTCAATTTGATTGATTAATGTACTACTGTACGCTCTGCCCCCTGGAGAATATTTCTCCCATTTAGACTTCTCCAGTCAGCGGAAGGGCCTCGGGTTCAAGGTTAGATGAGCAGATCGATACTAAGGGACTCATATCTGTTTGATTAATTTACGTAGTGATCGAGCCACACGCTGGCTAGCTTGGTTAGAAAGGAGAGCAGCTCTAACAGAAGAGAAACGGCAGATCTACACAGAATAATTTGTAACCTTTATCAGGTAATAATTGATAGAAATAAAAAGGACGGTCAGCCTTTTACAGCTGAAGGCTTTATGTTCCTCTTCTCGGTCAGCAGTCCTGCATCGCTAAACATGAACTTTTCACACAGATATAATCCTGGACGCTGGCCTACTGGGAAGGTTGCTGTCGTTTAAAACTGCATCTAATTTAAGGGGTTTAATGCATTTCATTTCTGGATGGAAGAGGCTGCTGCTGCCGCCAAGTATTTTCAATTTTTAAATGATGCTATGATACAGTGACGGCATTGCTGTTAAATTACCCGGCTGTGTCCAAAGGTTTTACTAAAGCACCGCATATATGAACAATGTGATAAAAGTCCCATTTTCTTTTTAAAAGTTCAGTAAAGGACGTCGTAAAGAAACGTTTGGTGAAAATGCTGAATTTGCATCTGATGTACCCACTGAACAGAAATAGATGAAGAATTGCTGTGATGCTTCCAGGTCAGCCTGACCCACACTGAGTGGTTGTACCCATGCATTTCTTGTAAAATCTGCCCCCTTTTTTCACTCTCTTCTTTAAAAAAAAAAAAACAATTTCACTTTTTTAATACATTCAAAGGC
>NW_015150736.1:588040-590639 GCF_000732505.1 Cyprinodon variegatus
GTCTGAAGTGACTTCACTCTGCTGTTCTTATCGGGGGAGAATAATTTCATGCATGGTGATGAAGTATATATGTTTTTTCAGTAAACTTTATACTTTTATTCTGGATCATTCTAGATGTTCTGTGGATGTATTATTTTTCTTTAATTAATGTTTTGGACGAACTCAAAGCTAGGACCTTTGATGTATTATGAAAATAGAAATCTTAAAGTAGATAACATCCCCACCTTTAAATTCTGCATCTCATCCTGCATGAAACACAAGTTAATTTTCACCTAACCACAGCTGAGATGAAAGTATTGCAAATCTGAAATGTTAACTTTGGTCAAACACAGATGCAGCTGCTTTAGATTCTAAGTAATTTATATTTAAATATCCTAGCAATGATAAGAAAATAACCATACCCAATCTTAAAATGCATTATACAAACTTACAGTCTAGTGAAGACTCACACCTCAGAATGCTAAATGCTCAATGCTGCCAAAAGAGCAGAGCAGTCACATTCATTTTCTGTGTAAATCATGATCATCTGATAATTATTTAATGAAATCGGTTTAATTCAAAAATACTTTATTCATACAAAAGGGAATATAAATATATGTGTTTATAGAGAGAAGGCAAAGCTGAGAACTTAAGGCAAACCTGTACATTTTATACTCTTCATCCCAATAGATGCATACGAAATGGGTGCACATTAAAAAAGAAGCCCATGCAGAGACGACAGCCTTTAACCTCAACATGTGAGGCATGGGAAGAAGCAACAGGATAAAAATAGCAGATTTCATCAGCTAAACGTTAATATGCTGTATTGCTTCTTAAAAATAGCTTTTCCTTCCTTCAGAGGTTTTCCAGGTCAAGGACCCCCAAACTGATCATGAGATGGAGCGGGGACCCCTTAATTTTATATACAGTATTGTATAAAATAGTGTTATATCAAACTGGTCCTATAGTCACTCTATTAAAGATGGAGTAATTTAATGAAAGTAATTTCTCCCTGGGATTATTAAAGTATTTCTGATTCTGATTCCTCATTGATGGGACAGGTGTTGTGAAGGAAACGGTGCCCAGCTTGAAAGAGCTCCTGTGTGTCGCTGAATGTGTGCATTGATGACTGAAAGAAATCTTCTGTCTCCATTTATCTGTTTACTACAGTGTTTTAAATTCAGGTTAATGTGAATTTAAAGACATTTCAATTAGTGGAAAAAATTGCAGGGGGGAATATGAAAAAAAAGTCTAAGCAAATAAAACTTTTGCGACCCCCATGCAGTACCTCTGCGGACCCCCTAGGGGTCGTGGACCCCTTCTTGAAGACCTGCGCCTGACTTTAAGTGAGAAATCCTATGAAAACCCTTTGTTTTAAATGTGTTTAAAAGCAGAAATACTTAAGAATAAGTTTAATTCACACTATAAGGATTTTCATAAAATTCTCTAAAATCTCATTAGAAGTTTCATAATATCCAATTTTAATTATCATTGTAATAACTTTTTCCAGTGATGTGGCTTAAGACTCTAAAGTGCAAACTGTAACTAGTATAATGACTTAAAATCCAAATTAGGATGTTGGAGACTTTCAGTCAAAACTGCAGTCTGAATTTAGATATTATTAATGTGAGGCAGCTAAGTGCCGTTTCTTCCATTTTCTGTCCTTTGTTAAATAAAAGTACTAGAAGCAAATGCTCAGTGATCTAATGTGTTGAAGAAGAAAAAGGACATTTGTTCTAAAACTGGCCTGCCTTTCTTTGTATTTTCTGAAGGAAAATCAATTCTCCAGCAGCCCATTCCCACAGCGTGCTCCGCGCCGTAGCCTGCAGGTAGTGCATGTAAGAACTCAGCCTCTGTTTGTCATGGAGGTGAACACAGGCTGTGATGCATGTCTGTTGTTTTTCTGGGGTGAAATATTGGCTGCTGAGCCAAGAGGTTGGCTGAACTCTATGTGAACTGACTTTGCGCTAAATAAAATCATTTGCATACAAGTTTGGAGCTGGAAAAACTCCAATGTTTAAGATGAGATGGCCTCATCCGCAGGAGACGAACAACTGATGGATGACAGCTCACGGTCACTGTTTGCTGTGCCAAGGCAGGAAGTGACGGTTATATAGCAAAGTATTAACATGATGGATAATCTGATGGTTGGAAAATATAGTCCAACTATAAAAAGCATCGTGGAGAAAACAGTAAAAGGTGAATAGCTTCTGCATAAACCATGTTGGTCTGCTAATAGATGCCATGGAGATAGGTTTCAATTTTGAAGCTAAGTGGTATGAATCATCTTAGTGTAGTTTGAAGCTGCTAATTATCCAACTGACAACTGTGCTGCCAAAGCTCAGAGGTGGCCATGGTAGAAATATCTTCCATTTGCATCAGGCTGATATTTTTGTGGCATTCCTCCAAAACACCTAAAATGTAAATAAAACTAAATTTGGCAGAAACTCAGCTGATTAGAGGTGAAGATGACCTTTAAAAAGATCATCTATTCTGTTACCTTTGATTGCTGTCGACAAAACAGGTTAAGATCTGCGGCAATATTTACAAAATGTTAATATTTTGAGGCAAAAAAAATATTTTTGGGAAATGTTGGTGTCAGTCATCCAGGTCATAGTCA
>NW_015150736.1:591587-594425 GCF_000732505.1 Cyprinodon variegatus
ATCCTAAAAAGATGTCTGAGTCACCTCAGCTGACTCCTTTTGATGAGGAGGGGGAAGCGGCTCTACTCGGTGACTGAGCTTCGCACCCTCTCTCTAAGGGAGAACCCAGCCATCCTGCAGAGAAAGCTCATTTCAGCTGCTTGTATCCAGGATCTCGTTCTTTTAATCATGATCCAGATTTCATGACCATGAGGGAAGGAACCTAGACTGAGAGTTTTACCTTTTTGCTCATCTCTCTCCTCACCACTACTGAGCTGTCAGACGTCCACGTTATAGCAGCAGCAGCAGCACAGATCCGTGTATCGATCTCCCGCTCCGTTCTCCTCTCACTTGTGAACAGGACCGTAAGATACTTGAACTCCTCCACGTGAGGCAGGAGCTCTCCTCTAACCTGAAGGAGACAAGCCACCATTTTCCAGTCCAGAACCAGAACCATGACCTTGGACCTGGAGGAACTGATTCTCATCCAGATTGCATCACATTCTGCTGCAAACGGGCCCATTGTGAGCTCTACGTCTGGAAGGAGGGAGCCAGCAGAACCACATCATCTGCAAAAACAACTTCCCCGTTTTATTTAGGCAGTATAAATTCAACAGGAATTCTTCTGGGCAGCAAAAGCAATTTGTTTTATTTTTTGTTTCAAGTTTCTCCACATTGCAGAACAGTTAGTGGCTGATAAATGAACTTCATTTACCAATTGATTCTTGTTTTTTTAAGGCAACTGGTTGCACTAGATTTGTTTTGATTGCATACAGTTGGAAATAACTGCATATTATTGAGTGTAATTCATAATAATGGATGGAATTAATGTATTTTTTTTCATTCATGAGAGCTTGTTAAAAAGGAAAAACAAACAAAGGGAAATGCATCAATGAACCAGAAAATTGATGCTCCACCTCCTAACTCGACGGGAATTACTGGTGGGCCTTTTATAAAGTTGCTGAGGGAGGCATGTGAACCTAAATTTTAAATAAAAACTAAATTCAAGATAAGCTCTCCCTTTACACACCTCCCCATTGATGCTGCAGCGCCAACTGGGAGATCCTTCCATAAAGATGACAGGCTCACTAAAAATATTAATCACATAGTATGAAGCTAAAAACCAACTGTTAAAGCTGTGTGCAATTGGTTGCCCCTTTTTGTTAATAATCTTTGCAGATCAGTGATCAAATTTTCACATTTCTGCCCCAGATCAGTGCATTAAACCAACCGTTATTGCATTTATAATTACAAAATGTTTTATTTGGTTTGCAAGAGCAACAATGGAGCCCCTTGTTGCAGATCCTTGGTTTGGAGTGGATCATTTAGAGAAAAGAAAACAACTTAAAATTTCCATTAAAAGGTTAAATTGTTTCTATATAACATGTAAACGTTCCTATATTTTTACGTTTTGCCATGGGCCACTCAATCAAAATATGCAATACGTTTTCTATATTTCAAAACACCTCTCACCCATTGTCAGCTGGAGATAGACACCAGCTCCCCTCATGACCACAACAGGGATAAGTGTGACAGAGGATGGATGGATGGATGGATGGATGGATGGATGGATGGATGGATGGATGGATGGATGTGTGTGTGTGTGTGTGTGTGTGTGTGTGTACCTGTCTGGCCCTCAGAGTGAGGACCATTTTTCCAATTTCACCATCAAATTGGGGACCAGTTGTTGCAAAGTCAGGACATTTTGCTGGTCCTCACATGCTGTTTTGCTAATGGTTAGGTTAAGGACTAAGGTGTCATTTGGTTAGGGTTAGGGGGAGGTATGCATTAGTAATGGTTAGGTTTAGGGTTATTTTAGGGTTAGGGCATAGAAAGGGTTGAAAATGACTGAAAATCAATGGAAATCAATGGGAGTCAACATGCGGTCCTCACTACAGCACGAGTGTGTGTGTGTTTCAAAACATTTAGAAAGGTCTATTTAGAAATATTTATTTACTAAATGTATTTTTTAGAATACTTATTTGATTTCATATAAACAGCTGTTTCATTGAACATTAAATCAATTATTTTCAAACCTGTCATAAATAAATAGCATCTAAATATTTCAGCAAATAAATAAAATATATATATATTATGATAAAACAAAAGAGATACAAAATGGGATGTTTTATCATTTGTGTAGTTATTTAATTAAATCAACATTTTTCGTTGGTTTTTCTCTATTTAAGATTAATTTATTTAAGTCATCTTTAAAGAAAATTTTTTATGCTTATTGATTTAATGTTTACATTTTGTTTGTGACACTTTGAATTTTCAAAGCTACTTTAAGTATTCTAAGGAATTAATTGATTTCTAAGACCGTTTCAATTTCAGGTATTTTTGAAAAATTTTCTTTGTTTTTTTGTTCTTATTTTCGAATGAGGGGCCAAAATTTCTCTGGTCATACAACAAATTATTTCTGCCCCGTCACTTGAGAGTTTATTCTAAAATAAATGAATATGGAAATAAAACTTAAATGTAAAAAAATAAATATACAATTATTAAGAAATTTATAAAAAAAAATGAAATAAATTAATCTTGAAATAAAAAATATCATCAATATGCCTTAGAAAAATCAATAATACAATAAATCTCAATAATTAAAAGTGTATTAAAATAGATAAGTATTTATGTTGAAAAACAAATTCTTAACAAATTAATGAATAGATATTAAGGTAAATAAATGACAAAATGTACTAACAGTCTACTTTTTATGTATATTTTGTTTGTTTAAAGCTGAAGTCTGTAAGTTTTTAAAAATCACTTTTTTGTCATATTGGCTAAAACTGTCCCTATGCCCAGACAGCAGTACATGTGATATGTAACCTGTGAAAAAAACTGCTTCAATTGGTACCGCAT
>NW_015150736.1:594800-597331 GCF_000732505.1 Cyprinodon variegatus
TTTTTATTCAAATTTTCAGTCCAAGTCTGCTCTCTCCTCAATGTTACAGACTGCAGCTTTAACTGAGACTTTTATTTATTTAATGTAATGTTTTAAAATAATATGTTCATTATTTATAATATGGCAGTATTCATAGATTTAATTTTGAATGAAAAGGCTGTCGATAATTCCTGAGGTCATTGTTATTTTATGTTATTTTAATTTGCTTGTGAAAAATGAACAAATAGACAGCCGGCAAACAAAATAAAACAGACAAAGTTACTGATGTGTAAAAACATTTATAAAAACAACAAAAAGCAAAAGTAAAAAACAAAACAAAAGTAAAGCTATAATTGATAGATTAATCTATTAATTATTTTACTAGTTTTTCTAATGGGGAACCATTGTGAAGGTTATTTTGTTTGAAAACTATTTTGGCATTGTAAGTGTGAATTTGAAGTTGTAGAGAGTTACATTCTAAGTTTTCTATTTGTAGAATAAAAAAAAAAAAATCACAAGTACAAATTTTGTTTACATCCATTTAAATTTTAGGTACAAGTACACAAATTTTGTTCTACAAGTTGCATATCAAATGGTCCAACTATTGTTGCAAATCTATTTTTACATTGTAACTTTGTGGTTTTGCAATTGCAGATTTTTTTAATCTGCCGCAATTACTAAAAAAAAAAAAAAAACGTACACCAAAGTACACAAACTGTGTTCTGTGAGTTCCCATCAAAAATGTCTTCCATTCAGTTTATCTAAGAAAAAAAAAATGTGCAAAACAAATTCAAACGCGCCTATTAAAATATTCAACAAAAGAAATTGCATTTTTTTCCTTAACATAAATACAAATCAATGAACACGACTGCACGAATCTGCTTCTGTGAGTCACAAATTCAACCTAACAAGTTACGCCTTCATTTTCACTTTTCACACAAATGTCACACTGGTAAAAATCATCTGTGACTTGTGGGTAGTACCTATCATTGGGCAGCAGGGGGCGCTGCCTGCTCGATCAGGCTGTACCGACCGCAAATACACATATGGCCTACTGCCATGTTGCCTTCTTTAGGTTAATAAACTTTTGATGTTAAAGCATCTAGCTGTTATTTTATTAAATATTGATTATTCTAACAGTCTGTATATCATATATTTTTTTGTCGTCTGACTGTATCTTTCTTCCAACCAGCTGTTTAAAATAGCTTTTTTTTTTTTTTTTTTTTACAGTCTCCCATGAGGAGCTCCGGTGGGGAGTGGTCGTTATCGGAGCTAGATGTTTTGCTCTTGGCAGGAACCGTCGCTCACACGCTTAGCTTGGCAGCGAGCAGCTTCGTGGAAGAGGAGCACCAAACCTGGTACTTCCTGCTCAACACGCTCTGTCTCGCCGTCTTCCAGGACGTGTGCAGGAAGTACTTCAGAGAGGAGAGAAGCTCTGGAGATGATGATGAGCATCTCCTTCCTTCCAAAGACAGTCACTCCTCTGCTCACCCCAAACCAGAGATGATCTCGGAGAAGTGGTTCGCTCTGGCCACGCCTCCCTTCACTCTGGTTTGCTGCCGGCTGCTTCGCTCACTCAACCAAACAGGGGTCCAGTGGGCCCACCTCCCAGACGTCAGTCACTGGCTGAACAGGTAAATCCTGGAATGGTTGTTGGATGATCCGGTTCTGATGTTGCTTATTTTAATCTGTTAAAGATATGCTCTATGTATACCTTGAAGCTTTATCTCTCCGGTTCTTTTTCCTGAAAAGAGATCACTCGGGACAAACTTACTTTAGCAAGGTAGAGTGAATGCACAAACTTGAAGAGGGGAGGGGGGGCTTGCAGGAAAACTGAAATTCTCCGGGACATCTAGTGTTAACTCTAAATAACACTTCATAACTTATATTTATTAAATAACCATCAGACATAACAGATTCTGATAGAAATTGTAATCTTACTCAGATCAGAGAAATTGCTTAGAGTTTACAGAAGGCAGCTGCTCACCTCTCAGGAAGTGGCCCCGATTAACAGTTAAAAAGGCATTTTTGTCAACAATGGGTGGTAAGGTTGCTTAAGGACCCAGATGCAGAGCCAAGTGAAGCAGAGATAGTTCTGACAGGTTTAATTGAAGAACAAAGAAAACAGAGGTACTAATCCAGAAGTCTAACTAAAAAGTTTTACAAACCAAAAACCATGGAGACATCAGGGGAAAAACGAGCCTGAGGAGCCACAGGGAGGTGAGCTGAGTAGAAGAGTACAGCATTGAGAAGGAACCAGCACTGACGGACTGCAGAGGTGGAGTATTTAAGGAGAACAGAACAAAGGATGGACTAACGTGCTGAATGAGGAGCAGGTGTGGGTGGAACTGGCAAGAGGGAATCCAAGGGGAAAGAAAACAGTCACAAGGGGGCAACAGAGAGTAACTAAATAATGCTAGAATATTATGGAAAATAAAAACAAAACAACTGATAACAGAAAACTGAAAACTCAGAGTCACAACAAATGGGAAGAACCATAACAATTTTATACATCTCCAGTCTGCCTCATCATCACATTTTACATGATACAC